>NW_008650154.1:175788-210391 GCF_000695815.1 Acanthisitta chloris | reverse complement strand
TAGAGATGCATCAATAACAACAAAAAATTGTCAATTTCCTTTCTTTAGCATTTTGCAACAGTAAATTGAATAATTTAATTGGGAAATGGGCAAACTAAATGGCTGGGTTTAATTATTAAAGGTGTTGTAGTTTTATTTAAAGAAATATTTTATTATTCTTGCATAATATTAGTCATTCTTATTCGGAAAATTGATGGAAGATGGCTAAATCTGTATGTAAAACCAAATTTTATTACCTGCATGCAACAGGCATCCTGAATTAATATGTGAATCCTGCTTATTATCTAAATTCTTTTCCAGATCTTTAATTCCCCAAATGAGGTCAGCTATAGTCTGGTGAAGTGAAGCCTAAAATATACATAGAATATAGCTATCCAAGCAGTATCAGAAAATGTGTAAAGTTATGTGATTTCTGATCAAACCACTAAATACAATTTATGAAATGTGTGAGAAGTATTAAACATCTTCTTCCCATCACTGACTCCATAAATATTTTTGAGGAAATTATTTCTCATCCATGTTTTAATAAGTTTATGTTTTTTTCACATCCTTATTTTTATCTGTTTAGCTGGACTATTTGAATTGGGGAAGAGTGGAATATAAATTCTGTTACTGAAGTATATCAATATTTGCTTACATTCTGAATTTGAAACAAATTAGAATATTTAGCAAAATTAAAGATCAAAATCATAGCGAAAATATTTCACTTCAAGTAAAGTACAGTTGTCTGAATATGAGCCAATAGTTTGCAGAGGTGCCCAAGAGGGCCAGCATCATCTTGGCTTGTATCAGAAATAGTGTGGCCAGAAGGACTAGGGAAGTGATTGTCTCCCTGTACTTGGCACTGGTGAGACCACACCTTAGGTTCAGTTTTGGAGCTATTTAAAAGACATGTAGATGTGGTGCTTAGGGAGGCGATTAGTGGTGGTCTTGGTAGCCCTCTGTTAATGGTTAGACTCAATCATCTTAGAGGTCCTTTCCAACCTAAATGATTCTATGATTCTATAAGTTTCTAAGACAACATACTCTATATAGTTTTTAATCCTTTTGTGATGGTGCTCAAGATATTTTTTGTCATTTCTTGATTGTATAATGTGCTTATATATCCAGAAAACAGTGAATTTTGATTCAACCTTTATTTTCTAGGTTGTGAGTTCCAATTCAGAGTTCAGCAGATGTGATTTAGAATTCATTTCCCTAGATATATCATCCTACATTTATTGACACTGAAAATCATGGATTTGGTATCACCTGAAAACTTGGAGGTTTCATTGCAGATTTCTACTCCAAGTCATTGATGAGAGTGTTGAATAAAACTAGTCCTTACAGTGATTTATGGAGAATCTATTGGTGATTCTTTTCCACCCAGAAGCTGAACTTTCTTTCTCTTCTTTAGCCTCATTTCAAAACAGAAAATGATCTTTTCCTGTTACAACTTACATTTGCTACTGAATCTTATACAGAGACTTGTTAAAGAATTTTTCAAACTCTATATATTGTCACCATCCTATCTCTCATCCATTCGCTCTTCCAAACCTCCTCAAACACCAGCAGGTTTTTTGACAATTATTTCCTTTTGCAGATTCTTTCCTGACAGGAAAACATTCTTTCTGATTCTTTCCTAACAGTCTATGTTTATCCATGTTTTCATGATTTCAGTGATTTTATATTTTATTACTGACTCTGCCAGATGGATACTCAGGAAAGAAGCCAGTTTTGTATGTATGCAGTTCTTAAGATTCCCCTCAGAGTTTTTCCCATACCTGTGAGTTACATTGGTGACCTTCCAGTCCTCTGTTACAGATGCATTTTGTGGTGATGTCATATGCAATCTGCCCTCTGATTCTGCAATTTCATATTTGGGTTCTTTCAGAACTCTGTGGTGAATGTCAGGCAGTTAACAGCAATTATATTTCCAAAATTATTACCTGTAGTTCTTTTGTCGAAGTGAATCATATTTAGTCAAGCTTAGTCAACAACTGATTTAAATTCAAGCAGTATTAAAAAATCAAATTCTATTACATGGAAAAAACAACATTAAAATATATATCAAAAAGCAAAATGATATCTAGCAATAATATTATTCATCTCTAATAAAGTAAAACTCTTGTAAATGTTCCATAATCAGAGGCAGAAAACAAGAAAACAAGGAAAATGTTGTGTACTAGAGGGGAAAAATAATGTCTCACAACAATTTATTTGCCAATCGATAGAGAGCATAGACCTTATCCTGCTTTAACAAGTAATGAAATATTAGTTTAAAGTGCCCAGAGACAAAGACATTTCAAAAGCTACCACAATTGCCAAGAAGCAAAGGTTTCTGCATTTGTAAGGTTGTTCCTTGAAATAAGAGTGGAGGTTTTAAGGCAGTAATTCATTCAAGGGGTTCAATGGGCACCATAACTCATGAAAATTTAGAAATGTCAGGTGTTTGTGAGATAAATTGCTGCCTTACAGCAATCTCTAATTATATGTTATAGATAACCTAAATGAAAGAAAACCACAATTAAGAGGAAAAAAAGAGATTAGTGTGGATCCTATTCTATCTATAATTCTGAATACAGAACCAATTTCATACACACACAAATAGTACAGGAAAAAGTCTTTCTTTTAGCGGGTCTAAAACTGCTCAGTCATAAGTTTCTTATTCAAGTCTGGATTTTATTATACTTCCTCTGTCTACTGATTCGATGCATTATTTTAGATACAGATATATTTTTTAGATATATTTTTCAACTCCTTGGCAGTAGAGAAGGGCACCCAAGTTGGGGTTAATTATATTAATTTCCCTTAAAGATTTTTAAAAGTGGTAAGACTGCTCTAAAGCAGCCTTTGTATTAATGTGAACCTGACCTAATGCACTGACCTTTGTAACTTACTGAAAGATGTCCTCATTGAGAGCGACAGATCCTTCTGGAACTCCATAACACTATGAACATATGGACTACAAATATTAACATTCAGAAAGAGTTTAGTTTTCAGAAGCATGCATATATATGAAAAAAAAGTCACAGATTTCAGAATAAAGAATTTGTCTATTTGCTACTAGCTGTTCCACACCAGAGTTTAGGGATACAAAGCTGATATTATGTGCTTACATACCTCTGATACACTCTGTGGTGTTGTCTCTGACTGTACCAAATAAATCTGCAACTGCGTGTCTGTAAGGTTTTGACTGAAAGAGCCTATGCAACCCCTGACACCCAAGAAGATAACTGGGAATCAGATAAAGCCTGATCTATCCATCTGGAGGTGTTGCTCCTCTGCTGGCCCTCATCCAGCAACACTGTGTTTCCTGGCATTTTAACTCCAAGAACTACACTACCATAACAAATGATCATGTTTACATTGTGTAGGACACAGGCTACTGACAAAAATGGTACAGTTTGAATCTTTCGTATTACTTTACAATTTAGGCACAAGGTAGATCACAAACAATGTGTATTCTCTATTAAAAATGTCACTTTTTCAATGTTAGCTATGCGGTGCCAAGAATAAAATGAAATTATGTTACAGGTCATCATATATCCCTCATTCTTAAAAGATCATCCCCTCCTGTACTATGTATTTATGTGAAAGAAATTATATCTTTCTAAGTCAGGAGGACAATTTCACATGATATGTAGAACTCAGTAGGGTAGGAATGCTTCTTATATTTAAGATTTTATTTTTTATTTTTTACTTTTTTTGATGACTGATGTGTACCCTTGAATATGTCTTATCCTGTTGGTTATTTGGTCCCATCACTTTGATCCACAGTTTTTACTTATAGGCATATTAATTACATTTTGCTTCTCCATTTATTTTTCAAGCAAACAAACAAAAAACCCTCTTGACAATCTCTACTCATGGCAGAGTTGTGGCTAAACATTTTCTAATCAGAAAATTCTGCATTTTTCTGTGAAATCTTCTTATCACAGCAGGGTTCTTTCTGCAAGGACAGGAGGAGGAAAGAACCAGTTAGGGATGCTTTACAGTTTTCTCGTGTTGCAACATGCAGGCTATTTAGATCAAAATTAATTTTGTGTGTATTTTACAATTATGTCACCATAGTCACTTGCATAAACAGTGTTTAGATTTCAGTGTGATGAGGTGCTTTCTATATTTATAAAAAATTATTATGGTGATGAAATGACCCATATCAGTCAACTGTTTATACCTATGCTGACAGAAATAAGACAGGGAGAAACTTGCAGTAAAAGAATAACATTAGTCAGAATGGCTACTTTGAATGTTCTAGAAACCAAATAATTTGTGTCCATATGCCTTTGTTCCATTCAAAAGTTCATCAAATACATTGCATAAATAAATTAAATTATCGTTACTCTCTGGAAGAAGTTTATAAAGCAAAACCTGAATTTGTTTTGTTTAAAGTTATGCTTTTGATTTAGGATATATGAGGGTCTCTACCCTTAATCGGTGGGGACCTCAAGTCTTAGTTTTTCCCTGGAGAGTCTTTGTAGCCTAAGGGGTCTAAAATTTGGTGGAATGAATCTGGACATAGGATTTTCATTTGGGATTGCTGGTACTGTGACAGACCACGCAGGATCAGGTTCTCAGCTTTACCCTATATGAAGTCAGTGGAGCTCCATATGGTTAGAACATTTTGCCCACAGGCAAACTCTCTAAAACTGGGGCCTGAATGTTCTTCTATCTCAAAACAGTGGGGCTCTGTCTTGATTCATTAGTTCACAGTATGCTGCAAATTTGAGGATTGGCATTTTAATTTGAAGTTATTTACAAGCTAAATTGCTGCTGGAATTATTATTATTGCAATTATTTTTTACTGTTCGAGGAACTTTAAGGTGAATTATGGTAAAGAACATAGGAGACCTAAAGACATGATGGATGAAAAGAGACAAGAGCGTAGAGAAGTCTGTCTTTTCTTCTGCAAGAATCCTTCCCATATATCCACTCTGTTTTCCTTATCTACCTTCTCATTTGTGTTATGCAAGAAGGTGGAGCAAAAATATTACCAGATCAGTAAGAAACAATAAAAGCAGATGTTTCTATTCAAGATAAACCAGCTGGTTTTCTTTATACTACCTCAGCCACCAGCTCAGTTTAATTTTTCCTGATTCAAGAGGTTCAGTATCTCACATTTAAGTAGTCTACCAGCACCAGGCATATTCAAATCACTCATTAAAGTAATTTCCATTCCAAGCTTCTGCATACTTAACCATGTATCATCAATCAAGTGCTGTCCGTCTGAGTCAGCTTCAGCTCCTATGCTGACTCATGCTATGGATACTAGGTGGAGTGAAGATGTCACGAGCGTACATTGGGCACATCAAGGAAGAAAGTTGTAGATGGAAATTATTTCCACCTTGACATTGAAAACAAAGGGAGTTGAGTGGATTTGATAATCTGGTAACAATCTGTTGTGTGAAGCAGAAGCCTGTTCAGGGTTCTGATTTAAGCAGAAACTGTGGGAGCTGTAATGAGGTAAAAGGCAAATGTTGTTCTGTTTTCCTTTATTACTCCTAAGTGATCAGGAATGCAACAGTTATGGAGCCAAAAGAATATGAACAGAATAACATATTTCTAACATACCTAGGCAAAAAACTGAAATGTGTTGGATTTCTCCTTCTTCATTTTAGGTATCATTTTTGGTATCAACTTTGTTGAAATATATAAAATAAAATAAAAATAAAGTGTAAAAATTGTAAGAATGAAGACATCATCCCACCAGGTTGTTACAGGCCTCAATCATGACTGAGAAAAATGCTAAAAACACTACAGCTGCAGAGTTACAGTGTTATATGTGCATATGCCTGATTGGTTCTCTATCACATTGCTCCTATTTTTTATTTCTTGCTATGGTTGCAAGAAAGATTAAAACTTTTTCCTTCCCTTCTCTCTGGGCCATAGGTAACCTAATGGACAACATTGGGATTGGATAGCCTCAGGATAAGAAGAGTATTGATGTTTGGCATTTGCATTGTTTGCAAGAAATATAACATCATATCCTAAGTGGATATAAGAAAGACCAGTTTCACAAAAATATTTGCATGTTTCAGATTTCTTGTATTTCAGAGAAAGACTGTGCCTAACTTCTCTGGGTATAAGTTATTCAACAGAAAATACATTTAATTGTCTCCTTATTGCAAATTTAAAACAAATATTATTTTAATATTAAAGCTATTTTATTTTATAATGAATACTAATAAATTAATTTGAAAATAAAGTAATTTAGCATGATAATTTTATTTAATTATTTCAGCAACAAAAAAACAGAATAAAAAACATAACATCATTGACATAAATTATGAGGAATTTGTCAAAGGGTTCAAAAAGACATACAAAATTCTTTTTCTGTTCATTCCTCATCTGTCCCACTTTAAGTTGCACACAGTTTTTTCAATCAGGCCTGGGACTGCCTCTTGTGCTCAGGTTCTGTTCTGGCTTTGTGATTTTCCAAGCAGATTAGTGTAGCCTACTATGAGCTCTAATCAATATCAAACAGCTGCACTCCTCAAAGAATTGTATATCAGGAAGGGATAAGAAGGACCCAAAGAAGAAAAAAAGTAGTAAAGTCAATCCTTTTGGTTTTGTGCTTTCTATTATATGTTTCTGGATAAATCATCATAAGAAGGAAAGAGCCTGTTTTCTTCACTTTTACATAATCAACAGCTGTGCAGAGGAGAAAATTCAAGAAACTGTCCGCATATTTAGGTGCTGTATTTATGATTTTGTAGAGCTAATTAATAAGCTCGGCATCTTTCCCTTGACAATCACAAATAAGGGCCAAAGTAATTAAGTGTTCTGAGGCAACAAGCCAATGATAGCAAGTTCTGCTGCACTTAATAAGACGAATCTGATAAGGAGAGCTGACAAGTCTGCAAACATCATTCTTTCACATCTACATAGTCAAATATAGAACACATGAGGACCCTTTTACAAACGAGTCCCAGTGGCTGAAGCTAGCCACACAGTTACATTTTTAGGAACTTCATCCAGAGCACATAAGTTTCTCTATGGATTTCTGGATATTCATGTTAGATTTCTCTGTTTTGGAATTAAGCTGTGTGTGGTGTTTGGCACTGTTTAACAGATCACATTCTGTTCACTGAGTTGATTAATTTGATTATTTTACTGGTCCAAATATATAGTTGTTATTTTACAACTGTCAGTTCTTTCTGGGGTACTCACAAACTCTTTATTTCCAAGTATGAAGCTGAAATTATAATTATTATGTAGATGGGGTTTTTTAAGACTTTTTAAAATCTGAAGTATTTATAATTTACATGCTTAATGTTTGTCCAGTTAAGAACAAAGCGGCAGTTATAGATGTCCATAATTAACCATATTGCAGTCATTCCTGATACCAGTGACACTGTATACACACGGTGGCCAATTTACAAGACACTTAAAATGTTTGCTAAGAGAAGATATTTTGCAATAGATATTGCAGGTTAACATACATGCATGAAATATGTCTTCTGTATGTGTATGTCTACTGTAATGTGACATAGACCTTTGACTAGGCTATGTGGTGTCAAAAAATGATATACAATTGAGATATAAAAGTTTAATTTCTCAAAGTAGGCTAATTGGAATCCTGAGTTTCAGCTGGTGACTGAAAACTGCCTTTCAGTGGGGGAGAACTAGACTAGACTATTTTTGTTTTGAAACTTCATGTGAAGGTTATGTCAATGAAGATTGAAGATTTTTTGAAAACATTTTTAATACAAATTAAAACTTCTATTCTAAGGTTGTATTGTTGTAGACCATGAGCAACTTCACTGAATTCAGTGGTCTTAAATCCCCTTTCACTGACTATTGATACAAATATCACAGTCAGATCATAATCATGGCCTTAGTCTGAGAGACTGCAGATTTGACCAAAATGAATCCCTGTGATTGCCTAATGTGTTTGGACTGTCTCTTTGCTTTCAATGTGATGTCCTAACATCCATTTCTCTCCCAATAATGTGCTGTCTCTTGTCTAGTTTTTTTCCTCTCCAGAAAACTGTTAGTGGAATGAAACTAAAAATTGTGGGAAAACAAGGATGTTACACTATTCTATATTTCTCAACTAACTAATGGTGTTTCTTCTGTTATTAGCATGTGGGTTTATGAATAAAAGCCAAAGCTAGAAATTATTACTCTGCCCCTTCATCTGGACATGCAGTTTATGTATACCATTGCTTACAGATCATCACAATATATACAAAGCATTGTGCATTGCAGAGATAAGTGTTCTACCAGAGATATGGTCAAGAGAGCAAACTGGAGGGGAAATTGACACCATCCAACAGCATATCTTGGCAGGAGCAGATATGGGTTGGCTAGTGTATGATTAAACTTTTGTACATGTCTATTTATATGCAAACAAAAGAACTCTATGTAAAATAAATGTATATTTTATAATGTTAAGTATTCATCAAACCATGAATACTTGTTCTTTCACAGTAATAGTTACCAGAAATGTTATCATTAAAGCTCTATCTATTCTGCTTTGAAAACTTAGGGGTAATAAAATCAAGTGATGTTGTGCTGAAGAAATTCTTTGCCTGTACCCAGCCTCTAAAGTTTAAAACTAACTTTAAAGTTTATTTCTGTTAATCTTTCCAGCACACTAGTAAGTCATGATTGATGTATCCTGGATATATATGGATGCATTGTTTTATATACCTCAGTGAATATGTAAAAACATAACATTTACAGAATGATTCAGAATGCAAGATTATCACCAGAAGCTTTTAAATGTTACATATATTATACAATATGTAACATTTAAAAGCTTCACCATGACAGTAAATGAACACATTATATATATTATATAAAATTTTATATATAGTAAAACTTACATATAGAAAAATATGAATATTTAGGATGTTTGTTGATCATCAGTCTGATATCAATATTTCTTGAGTCAATACCTGCCTTATGTGTATTTGACTCCATGGGATAGGAAACACAAGAGAGGAAATTAAATTTTATAACAATTAACTATAGAAATCATAGAATTATTTGGGTTGGAAGGAGCCTTAAAGATCATCTTGTCCAAATCCCTTACCATGGGTAAGAACATCTTTCAAAAGATCAGGTTGCTTAAAACCCTGTCTAACCTGACTTTGAACACTTCCAGGGATGAGACATTTAGAACGTCCCTGGGCAATATGTTCCAGTGTCTCACCACCTTTACGTTAAAAAAAGTCTTCTAATATCCAATCTAAATCAACTTTTTACGTTTAAAAAATTGTCCTTGTCCTGCTACTACAGGTCCTGGTATAGTGTCTCTCTCCATCATTCTCATAAACCCCCTTTACATATTGAAAAACTGCAAAATGTTCTCCACAGAGCCTTCTCTTCTGCAGGCTGGACAACTCCAGCTCTCTTAGCCTGTCTTCAAAGCAGAGGTGCTCCAGTTCTCTGACCATTTTCCTGGACCTCCTTTGGACGTATTTTAAAGTGTTCATGTCTTTCTTGTGTTGGGACCCTCAGAGCTGGATGCAGTACTCCAGGTGGGATCTCACAAGTGGACTACAGGGGATGTCTTTCTTGTGTTGGGACCCTCAGAGCTGGATGCAGTACTCCAGGTGGGATCTCACAAGTGGAATACAGGGGACGAATCACCTCCTTCGACCTGCTCGCCGTGCTTCTTTTGATGCAGCCCAGGATGCAGTTGACTTTCAAGGCTACAAACCTACACAGTCAGCTTACAACTAACTCTTCATGCACCAATATTCCCACATCCTATCTATTCATCTCCCAGTCTGTATCAATGTTGGTGATTGCCCTGCCCCAGCTACGGGACTCTGCATTTGGCTTTACTAAACTTCATGAGGTTCACATGAGTTCAGTCCTCAAGACTGTCAAGGTCTGGTTTTGATAGCATCCCTTACTTCCCATGAATCAACTGCACCACTCAGTTTGGTTTCATCTGCAAACTTGCTGAGGGTGCACTCAATCCCATCTATGTCACTAATGAAGAAATGAAATTGTATTGGTCCCAGAATGGACCCTTGATGGACACCAGTTATTACTGGTTTACAGTTGGAGCTTGAGCTGCTATCTGATACCTCATGCATGCTTAGGTGCATATATATATGTACACATTTTCAGTTGCTATTAATTATCTCTTTTTCTGTCACTGTCAGTTAAACAATTCCTTTTATTTCACCAAAGGAAGGTTGAATGAACTTGTAAACATCTCAAAGATACAAAGAAGTGTTGTTACTACTTCAAGGGGTTTTAAAGACAAAGGAAATGCCACAGAATTGCAAACTATGACTATTATTTTTGCAGTCATCCAGCTCACCATTTAGAAACACCTGTGAACATTTGAATACTTTAGTCAATGATTTACAGTGATATCCATGGATAAGTGACTCTGCTTCAGCAGAATAACTAGTAATTTCATCATTTTTATTTTAGTGTTAGGCTGAAGTGCATTACTGTTCTATCGCTATTCTAACATTCCTTTGTACAAATCTAGATAAAACCACTTTTTACCTAACCTTGAAAAGTGATATTAAATGATATTCAGGGAAACACTTTTGCCTTTCCTGTTTGTGTCCCTCAATAACATTGTCAAACAGTCTGTTAGAGAATATTTCTTTGAGGAACATTGTATATTATCTGTCTACTCATAGCAAGATCTTAAGAAAATGGCATCTAAATTTGCAGTGGTGTACCTAAACTTCAAGATGTGGATTATGTACTTTAAAAAGTTAGTAAACCCTATTTCTCATGAAACCACAAACTGACCAAACAACAGAAACATATTATATACCACACAAGTAAGCTCAAACACAATGATCTTCATAGAGGAGGAGGATATCTTGTAAGCAAAATACTAAACGCAAGTTTAAGCTTCTCTCCAGTCTATTTGAATGCAATTTTTTCATTGCTTGTGAATATTCAGCATAAAACTGTTATTTTGCCCAACAATAGAGTGTTAAATTATATTGGTTATCACTGTTGATGAATCTGAAGCAACTTTTAGTGCTCATCAGAATCTCTAGACTTTCTTTTTTTGTTTGAAAACTCTCAGAAATTTCTGAAATAGTCACAGCTGTTTAATACACAGCCCAGGAGAAATGACCTTGTTTCAGTACCAAGTAAGAACATCCCCAGTGCACACAGTTTTAGAGAGCCGGTCAATGGAAGTTAATATTCAAATGAATCACTTTTCTGACCATTAAGCTGTAATTCATTTGACCTGACTCTATACATTTAAAGTCTAGATATCTGCACTAAAATCTACTTTGCTTTTAAGCCACATATTCAGAATACTCTTCTTTTACTGTGCCATTTTTCCCTTTTGACTGAATAGAAATTGAAATAGTTTAAATAGGTGCATAATTTTAATATGGATGAATTTAAGCAAAATTAATCTGAGGGGTTTGTTTCCTAATATGTAGATTTACTTTTCAGTTTTAGAGATAGCTCCAGCCTGAAAGAGAGAGAAAACTGGTGGCCCAGTCAATAGTCCCTCATATCAGATACTTAATTATGCTCTGAAATTTAATATTTTGAATTTATCAAAGGACAAGGTGATCAGTACTTCTGATGGGCTAAGGAGTCAGTCACATGATTTTTGTCAGATTTCTTTAATGTCATTTCAATGTATCACTTTGATGCAGAGAACACTATGCACACTACCCAATAGTTAAAAGTAGTGAAAAGTACAAAATCATAAATACTAGAAAATGTATTACATTATAAGCATAAATTTTTTTTTCAAGGGTGAAAGATTTCAGGAAGGAAAGGAAAGGAAAGGAAAGGAAAGGAAAGGAAAGGAAAGGAAAGGAAAGGAAAGGAAAGGAAAGGAAAGGAAAGGAAAGGAAAGGAAAGGAAAGGAAAGGAAAGGAAAGGAAAGGAAAGAAAAGGAAAGGAAAGGAAAAGACAAATTGAAAAGCCTAAATACTGCTTCTCCTCCTTCTTGGGATCCTGTGAAATACACAAGCTGAAATAATAACAATTACAACAATGACAATAATTAATAGTAGTAGTAACAACAACAACAACAACAATAATAATAATAATAATAATAATAGAGTTTCAGGAACAGATCATTATCTCCTAAGCCATTTGGGTAAAGTTAATTCAAAGTATGTCAGGGTAGTACCTTGCAGGGTCCACAAGCAGAAGCAATATCTGACAACTGGATATAAGTATGACTGTGCAAAGAAATGACTGTTTGATTTCTTGATTTACAAAATAAAGAAACAAGAAATAATTTAAACCAAATAAAAGTAATTTTCATGATTTCTTATTCTAAATGGAGAAAAGGCAGTGGTAATAGTGGGGAAATAGTTTCATTATTTTCCATCATCATCGTTATTATCATGATTATTAAAACAGTTGTGGGGGTTATTTCATTGTTATGACTGGGATGTTGATCTGATGGGGATCTGTTTTTTAGGGTTTGATTATACCATAAAAATCTGAACATTTGCACTCCTACCTTGATGATACAGATAAAAATACTGCTCACATTAGCTATAAGCAAACATATCTCCTAAACAGGTCCATCGTGCAGAAATATCATTCAGGTTTTCATCAAACTGAGTTGGCTTCTTGATTTTACACTCTCATGATGAAAAGAACTGTCTGATTAATGTCTATAACAGAACTTATGTCATTGCATCTGTGTCCCAGGTCATGATTATTCTTAATAATCATAATTAATTTCTACAGACCAGCTTGTCTACAGTAACAACAGCTGTTCCTTTTACTAACTATCTACATTTTGGCATTAAGTGCAAACAGAACTGAGTAATTTTTGTCTTACATTTCATTTGACATACAGCATGAAAACTAGGAGCAAATTCAGTCCTAGTGAGAAGCTTTTGTGTTATTTTCGCCTGTAGACAGATCTTTCACTTGGATTTATGGCTTTCTTTTTTCTCATGGAAGATACTTCAATCTGTATATAAAAACTTAGGCCAAATATTCTCTTAAAGTCAAGAGAGTTTTCTCTTCATCTTCAACGGGAACACTTCCAAATGATTACAGCAAGTGGAGATTATATGGCAGTTGGTTTGTTGTTGATTGTAGGAGTTTCTTGGGCTGCTTTTGTTATTTAAGGTTTTTTTTTTCTTGGTTTGGTTTGGTATTTGTTTTTTTAAATAACGGCAGTTGCTTCATGCTTGGTTAAATCTTACAAAATGAGTTCAGCAATTAATTAGCAAAAAGTAATCGAACTGGAGATGAGGTTGGAATTCTTAAAGCAGATTTAGATGTCTGAGGATAACACATCTTTAAGGTGACCACTATGAGCCATTTTAATAGCTCACAGAGAGTATTAGGAATTTTCAGGTACAATGCACATCATCATTAGTGAATGTAAATGCATTTATATGAACTGTATCATACTATTTCTATCCACTGCCTGTAGAGGACACAGTACAGAGGTATAGAATAACTAGCCTAGTAAGTTCAGTGAGATGGATCCCATCCTGAATGTTAAGGATATTCTTCTTTATAAAATTATGTCAAATTGAATGTCATTAAATATGAAACGAACAAGGAACTGGATTGATTTCCATTCTACCTTCTTTCTAATTCTGTATAATGCTGGCACTGTTGTGGTTTGTTAATTCATAGCAGATTCATTAAATGCAGTTGTGTTATATGCTCGCCTCCAGTATGTGGGTGGAGTGATCTCTGGACATCTCAAAATCTGATATCTAATTCTCATCTAATAGTTCTGGGCTTTGTCTATTGTTAACAAACACAAATAGACTCTGCCAAAGAATGTGTCATCTGAACTATTTCAGTGACTACAAAGGAAATGGAGACTGACTATCTTTTAGAAGGCAATCTAGGAAAAATAAATCCCAAGACTGTCATTTTAATGACATAAGAAATGAATTATCAGATATTACTGAGCTGTATTATAACTCCCTGTACTGAAGAATGGAGGTTTTTTTCCCAGCTTGAATATGCATTTTCTGGCTATTGCTGGAAGGGCTATTTGAGATTTACACATATTCTATTAAAAATACTAAAAAATACTTACCTTTTGCATAGTCAATTTCTAATATTTCTCACAGTGAAAAAGGTTCTTCTCTTTTGATTCTTAAGATCTTGTTAAAGCTCTCACATGCATATATTGTTGCCATTGATCACAGTACCACAACATCTAATGCTGACAGATCAGATGTAATTTTTGCAGTAATCATAGAAGCATGTGTACAATTGCTAACTATCTTTGTCCTCAGTTTATTTATGAGAAATGTGCACAATTTCCAATGCTAAAATCACCAAGAATCATGTCTTACTCTTAGGCTTTTGATGTGTAAATAACTTTTACTTCTTACAGAAATAATTCCCATACCTTTATATCCTTGTTACTACAAAGAACTATCAGTTCAGCTCCCTTTAGAGACAAAAACTGGTGTGGCTTAATTTTATTTTTTCTTCCATGCGTATTAATGTGATACACAATTTAAATATCTTAAATGTAGTCCATTTTCCATTAAATATAGGCCTACCATTGCTCGGAACAGACCACAGATTTTTTACTAATCTATGGCAGAGACCTCACATCACAAACTCTCTGGCTTAATATATATTTTTCTTGTCTGTGTTAGACCTTTATCTTAGCTGGCTTAACTGTTACAGAAATCTCTTATTGAAGACGTGACTATTACCTAGTATGTTTTACTTTTGCAAAGTCTTATATACACACGCTTTGTGGCAAGCATTGATAAAAGTGGTAAATATAAAATTATCAAGTTTTTACACTGTGTGAGAACAAATTATTTCTGAATTGTCACAGAGATGCAATGCAAAGGAAGACTAAGCTGGGATAGCAGCAGAGTTCTTGAAGATGTAGCTTCAAGGTGTTGGTTCAGAATGATCGTAGAAGTTCCAGGGCTATCACCAGCTCAACAACAGTCAGTTAATGGTAATAATGTGAAATTAAAAGTGGAAAAAGCTGTGTTTGGGACAAAAATAAAGGAAAAATAACAAGTGACCAATATGTACAATGAACCATTTTTTAAAAAATTGGACATAACATCGAGTTTCAGATCAGTGAAAAAGCTCAAGGCATAAAGCACTGTAGAAAATACAACAATGGTCTCAATGAAACCTTGGAGAAAGAAGGAAGAAACTATCAACATCAACATGAGGTACCCCATCATTATCATCATTTCCTCCAAGTGAAGATTTCAAAATGCTGGTAACTTCCATAATGTTTCTTGAAGTCACCTGAAACTGAACGTCAGGACCCAGAGGACCTTGAAAACAATAGGAACTATAAGTTTTTCTTGTATAATGGCTTTTACCTGTTGCATTGTTAATGAGTTTTGTTTTGTATTTAAGGCCGAGAGAGCAATAGCACATTGTAACTAATAATAATACCTCTATTTTATTTTTGTTGCAGAATAAAAGCTATTAATTGGACTAACAATAATTTTTTTGCTTCCCATGTATTGGTGTTCTCATCCTTCCCCAGAAAAATATTTTGAGAGTAACATGAAAAACTAGAAAGATATGGTCAGTTTTCTGTGGAAAAGTAACTCTTAAAAGTTTGAAGGAGATTTGTGGATTATGTTCTAAATATATTATATTCAAATCCTTGCCAAAACAGAGAGTGGAAGTATCAGATTGAATGTCAGTTTGTTAGACACTGACTTTACACAAACTTACGCTCACAACTGTCAGTTGCTCGGCATCCCATCCACTTCTCAGTGCCTTCTGAGAAAAGGAAGGAGATTGAAGACCTCAGTAGAACACCAATACTAAAGTCTGATCCTTATTTTCCCAACTTGCATGAAATTAGCAATTTTGACATTGATGCACTATTACTTGTCACATCCTACATATGAAAATTCAAAATGTCAAAAACAATATTAAAAAAAACTAGAAGTAAAAGTTAAGGTCTACTGGATATGAAGCTGAAACCACTATAATACATTGTTGCCCAGAAATGTCCCTTAAACAAGCTAAATCTGACTGGTTCCTTCCCTATCTCTTGACTTGCATGGATGAGAGGACTAAATTATCTCACCTATTTCAGGAGACCAGAATCTCACTTTTTCCCTATATTCAGTGCAGGTGCCCAGGTGTTGGCAGCAGGGACAGCAGAGATGGCCTATGTGAGACACAGCCAATTGCTGCCAGCTCCAATCAACTCACTGCAGAACACAGCTGAGCCTCTTAGATGAGATGGTGGCTCCTTGGGGAAACCATACTTCAGAAAGGGCAGCAAATGCCAGATGGAGAGAGGCAGAGAGAAAAAAACGGTGAGAGACAGCACAGGGTACACCAAGGTGAGAGAAGAACGTATTCGAGCCACTGGAGCAGAGATTTCCCTGTAGTCCATGGAGGACCCTGCAGGCTGATATTTTCTGAGGAAGTTCAGCTCATGTGGAGAGACCAGATGGGAGCAGAAGGAAGGTCTGAGGATAAAGGAGCACCAGAGAGGAACCCTTGCCTACTGGTGACAGCCCAGCTTCTTCCTGTGTGACTATGTGGAGAATTGGACGTGTAGGAGAGAAGGAGCGAAGCTGAGCTTGAGAAAAAGGGGATGCCATTTTAGTGTTTGTCTTTTTGTTTCTCTCTAGCCAGAACTATTTGAAGTGGCAATAAATTAATTTTTTTCTCTCCAAATTGAGTTTGGTCTTTGACAGTAGCAGATAAGCTATTCCTGTCCTTTTCTCATCCTATTTCCCCACTACACCCAACTCTCTTCTGCTGAGGCTGTTCCAAGCCTGGCCTTCCTCCAAAGATAATCCACCACACCCTGATCTCAAGGGAAACAGTTCAAGGCATAAAAACCTATATAAAAATATATGAGTGAAAAGCAGGTCAAATGTCTTTTATTACTCACAGGAGAGGTACTAAGGCACTGAAATTGTATACAGCACCTCCAGTTCTGTAGCCAGCTGCAAAAATTTGACCAAATGACCGGCATGATGCTTACGTTAACTTCATGATGAAATGGTTGAGTATCCATTTAAAAATGGGTCAGCCAGAGGTAGTCTTCAGGAAGATAAAAGAGTGACAGTGAAACCCAGGCTTATGAATTTGTAATCAGGGGCATTAAACAGCCTATCATGTGTTTCCACAAGCTAAAGTTCAGCTAGCTATTATCATTATTGTTTCTGTAGTAGATGGTGAAATGCTCATAACTGTAAAATACTGAGATATTCTGTAGAAGGTTTTGTCATACTATAAGATAAACTTTACCTTACCAGTTTTCTGTTCTAGCAGATCTCATTGTCCCTTCTGCATGCAACCAACAGGTTTTGCCTAGGGTCTGTTCCCTTCTACATCTCCAAAGGACTGCATATTCTACAAGGTCTGACTGAGATGGAGTTAACTTTTTTCCACAACAACAGTATTTTGGCTATAGCTTAACAGTGCTTGCAGTGCATCAAGGCTTTAATCTTCTTCCCCTGTTCCCTTTTTAAAACCTAGTATGCTGGCGTGGGCAAGAGACCAGGAAAGGATATAGGAGAGACAGCTGACCCAAAATGGCCAAAGATAGATTCCATATTATATGTCCTTTGTGTTCAGCAGTAAAACCTCAGAGAAAAGAGAAGGAAGGGGAAATGTTCATAGTTATGCCATTTGTTTTCCCAAGTAACCATTACATGTGTTGAGGCCCTACTTACCAGGACGCAGTTGAACATCTGCCTGCTGATGCGAAGAAATGAATAAATTTTTTTTTTGCTTTGCTTTCTCTGTTACACTGTAAAACTGTCATTATTTCAATGCTTGAGTCTTCTCACCATCCTTCTGTTTTCTTCCTGCCTTGTGAGAGAGGATAATGAACAAAATGCAGGGTGAATGTTTGGCCGCTGGTTCGGATCAACCTGCCACACATGTACACAGCAGATGGACCCATGTGTAGTAGGCCAAAGTTTACCAGAAGTATCAGGTTTTCTTCTACAGCAAGAATATATAAAGTAAATCTTTCCTTACTGCTTGCTAGCAACTTGATAAGGTCTCTTATTAGCTGAACATTTCATCTACAGCTCAACTCAATATTTGAATTAGTCTGGGCCCCTTTAGGAAAGGTCAGATGAGATATCTCGAATGTCAGGATGTAGCTATAGTTCTTGTTTTCAGAAATTATTAAACACCTTCTCAGATAAAGTGCACTGTTGTAATCTGTTGTCTAACATTGCTTTTTTATAGTTTATGCATTAAACTTCAGAAATGTGAGGCCATCAGCTTTAGCCAGAAGCTAAAGTCAGTAGCACTCAAATGATACTTAAATTTAAATGGAAAGTTACACAAAATAAAGTTTTGCTTTCTCAGAACATGTAAGAACGTAAGAGGGCTGATAAATCCACAAGGGTATAGCTTTCAAAATGTTATCCTTATTTCTTAATTAACTATCCTTTTCTTTAAACTTGTGAGCATTTGTCATCACAATCTATGTGATCTGCAGGTATCTGCCGAGAGTACTTCCAGGACACCTGCCTTTCCCCCTCGTCCCATAGAGGACTAAATAGTGTATTCCAAGGTACAGAAAATGTGTAACTTGTTTTCCTGGCTTGAACAGACTGAACCTTACTCTAAATATGTGGTTACTTGCATGCAATAAATAAAGGTATTCTGGAACATCATTAATAAAAAGCATAAACCCAGCATTTTTTAGGGAATTAGAACTTTGCATATGTTTGTATTATTAATCTCCAAATATATGTATGTGCATCCTATAAATGAGCTGACACAATGTATTTCAAATATTATGGAGGGTGAAAGGAGTGGGGGAATAAACCAAAAAAATCATTTGTAGACATAAAATATCAAATGTGCGTAATTACCAGCCAACTGAGACAATGCCGATCTTTTATGTGTACAACTTCTAAGGCTTTGAGATAGTTATTCAGAGAAACAAAACATCCACAATTCCAAATGATATTGCAAAGAAATGAAGTTATATCACTGTGCAAAAGCCCAGTTTAAGGATCAGAACTCTTGGAGTCTCTGAGCTGAGCATCTAAATAGTGCTGGACTTGTTGAGATGTAGAATTGTCTCTGATCTGCACAATGTAGGAAAGGGAAAATGTCAAAATTTGCCAACAAAGTGCTTGCTATACTACTTCTTTTTTTTTTTTTTTTGGTGGGGAAAAAAGCTATCAAACATCACATGCCTTATGTGAAACAATAATATAAGTATAGCAATTCTATAAAATGAAATTTCTACAATGCCTACTATGCTGATGTTTTAAAGGCAGATATCAAAGCATTCTGATTTTGAAGACAGGATGATACTAGCTGAGAGTCACAGTGAATACAGTGAAAAGTAAAAGCACTTGCTAGAGACAACAGTCTAAATTTCATTTGTTAAAGCAAACTGTTGATCAGCTTGAGGTAGGAACGCTCTACAGAGAGACCTTGATTGTCTGGTTCAATGAGCTGAGGACAACTGCATGATGTCCAATAAAGTGAAGTGCTGGATTCTGAGCTTGGGTTGCAACAACCCCATGCAACACTACAGGCTTGGGGAAGAGTAGCTTGAGAGCTGCTCAGCAGAAAGTGTCTTGGGCATGCTGGTTGACAGCCTGCTGGATATGAGCCAGCAGTGTGCCCAGGTGGCCAAGAAGGCAAATGGCATTTTGGCCTGTATCAAGAATAGTGTGGCCAGCAGGACTAGGAAAGTGATCATCCCCCTGTACTCAGCACTGGTGAGGCTGCACATCTAGCAGTGTTCAATTTTGGGCCACTCATTTCAAAAAGGACATTGAGCTGCTGGAGTGTGTCCAGAGAAGGGCAATGAAGCTGGTGAAGGAGCTGGAGCACAACTGAGGGAACTGGGGTTGTTTAGCCTTGAGAAGAGGAGATTCAGGGGGACCTCAGTGCTACCTCAGGACCTCAGGAGGTTATACCAAGGTGGTCGTTGATCTCTTCTGCCATGTCTCAAGTGAAAGGACGAGAGGAAATGGCCTTAAATTGTGCCAGATAAAGTTCAGATTGGATATTTTAAAAAGTAAAATAACTGAGCCATTAGGCATTAGAATAAGTTGCCCAGGGATATATGAAGTCACCACCTCTGAAAGTGCTGAAGAGACATCTGGATGTGGCATTTGTGGGATATGGTTAAAGGGTGATTATGGTGGCGCTAGGTTGAGTGTTGGACTAGATGATCTTGAAGTTCTTTTGTAACCTGGATGATTCTGTGATTCTGTGAAACAAAACAAAACAAAAAAATGAAAATAAGAATAAACAAATAAAATTTTAAAATCATTCTGTGGGAAGATATATGGACATGCATTACTTTTGTATAATGATAGTAGTACGCTGCAAACTATGTCAGGGTTCAAAAAATGTTACATCAGTGGAGAACAATTGAAGAAAAATAACATTTGGATGTTTCTGAACAAGCAGAAAACTGCTGATGAGGGAATTCAAGAAACCTCATCATCCCTCTGTGGATTTGACCTTGGAAACAGTTCCATTAGCTTCATATGACATCATCTTCTTGTTTATCTTCTGTGACAGTTTGGAAATTGAAAATGAACCTTTACCTTGCATCCTTTTACTAAATTTTCTTTTATCCAGCTTGTGTCAAAACACTTTATTGCGTTCTATTTCATGTCATAGATTCTCCTCTGTCCAGTCAGTGGTTATTAAATGAAAGCTTTCTGAAGACTGGTTCTCAGCATGGAGCCAAAGATCAGAAGGAGACAACATTTTAAGCAGCTGTATTTCTTCAAAAGATAAGATACATGCAAAATATTTTGAAGCAACTGAGAAGCTGCTGAACGGCAGATCCAGGAGGGCTGTAGTCAGTGGCACAGGGTCTAGTTAGAAGCCTGTCACTAGTGGAGTCCCTCAATGTTCAATACTGGGCCCAGTATTGTTCGACTTATTAATCAGTGACTTGAAGGAAGGGGTAGAGTGCCTTGTCAGCAAGTTTTCTGATGACACAAAGCTGTGAGGAGTGGCCAATACCCCAGAATGCTTTACAGCTGTTCAGAAGGACCTTGACAGATTGGAAGGATGGGTAGAGAAGAACCATCTGAAACTCAAGAAGGACAAATGTAGGATCTTGCACCTGTGGAATAATAACATCATGCAGGCTGGGGGCTGTTCTACTGGAAAGCAATTCTGCAGCGAAGAACCTGGAGGTCCTGGAGGACAATCTCTATGAGACAGCAGTGTGTGCTCATGGCCAAGAAGGCCAATGGTATTGGCCTGGGGTACATCAAGAAGAGCATTGCCAGCAGGTTGAGGGAGGCGATCCTGCCCCTCTACTCATTCCCTGGTGAGGCCACATCTGGAGTTATGTCCAGTTCTAGGCTCCTCAATACAAGAGAAACATGGAGTTCCTGGAGTCTATAAGTATCTGAATGGATGGTGCCAAGAGGATCACAGAATCATTTGGGTTGGAAAAGACCTCTGAGATCACTGAGTCCAGCTTTGACTGATCACCACCTTGTCAACTAGGCCATGGGAATCAGTGCCAAGTTCAGTCATTTCTTAAACACCTGCAGAGATGGTGACTCCACCACCTCCTTGGGCAGTTCATTCCAATGTTTAGCAACCCTTTCTGTGAAGGAATTCCTCCTGATGTCCAGCCTAAACCTTCCCTTGTGGGAGGACACAGCTTGAGTCTTGAAAGAGTATAAATGCAATGAAAATATGCTGTGTTTTTCAAGGACTAAAAATGCTCACACACAAGGGACTGACATGGTTTATGTCATGTGTGGTACTTGTTTTCCTGTAGTAGTTTGATGATGTGCATGAACTCCAGAACTGCCATATTCTGTTGAGGTTTTTTTCAGTTAACTTCATTCATATGTAATTCCCCACCAAAATTCCACTTGGAGTGTTAGTAGACTATCATAATCTATACTTGATTTAGCTAGTTTCTGTTCAAATTTTTAGGCTATTTCTGTATGTCCTTGCTGGAACTGGATCTGTATGTTGCTTCCCACCTTTCTGCTTCTTTTGGTGTTCTTTGAGATTGCTGAGATGTTTCCACTGTTCACTAATGCAGAATGTACATGTTGTTTCATACCTCCCACTTTCATCTATCCTTGCCAAACACAAAACTGCTCTCCTTTCTTTCCACACTTGAGCTATTTGCAGTAATTCAGTAGCATCCTTTTCACTATAGAACAGAAAAATCACCAGAAATCTATTTTCAGGGGTTAAAAAAAAAGATTTTCAATTTTGTAACATCATTGCACATGGTACATACCTTATACATCACAGAATCTGTGCCATATGTAACTTTTATTTCCTTTTTTTTCCTAGTGTAAATGTGCTATTTTTCTTTCCCTTAAATATGTTAAGCCCTTATGTTGAACAGATGAGTAAAGACATAATTAGATGAGATCTTCTGTTGAAATTTGAATCATTTGTGAAATTAGTACTTCATTCACAAGTCACCACTTTCCCAGTGGAGCCTGAGTGCTTGCACAGTTCTTCCATGTAAAGCAGGTTATATCAGATAAATTATTTCAATTTGCACTGAAATGGCTCACAGAGCTGATTTATTTAAATATTACAACTCACTGGGAGAACGGGGACTTCCAGTGAGATTAGCTGGGACTCAACTTTGTAAGTCATTCAAACTGATTCAGAAGAGCATTTCTTGACACACCTAACTTTTCAATAAGAAATGGTGAGGTTGACACTGTTACAGATGTCATTGCATGAAATGTTGTGACAGATATACCACAGGAAAACAGTTAGTTTGTGTGAAAGTCACAAAGTAAGCTAAAGCAGGCCTACCTTGTATCACCATTCAAGAGTGCTCGCATCTAAGGAGGAACTGTCAATTGCATTGATAATACTCCTTAGCATGACACCTTTCTAGAGATTACCACAAAAGTATTTCAGAAAGCAACGTAAAAAGGGAGCTGAATGACAAGACTGAGGCCTGATTGAAAGAGGATTTTTTGAACTTCTTTCAACTTGGGAGCTGAAAATATAAGACCTGTCTATTATCTCGAGGTAGGAAAAGGTAGCAATAAAATTGCTGTTCCATTGAAACATATTGTGTTAGGATGAGTAATAGATTGTTTTCTCCTTAGTTGTCTGACTCCTGTAGCTAAGAAAAAAGAACCAGAATTTTCCACTGCTGAGGTCCCAAATTTAATCCATATTGGACCAAAAATCTTTTCCAGCATTTTCACCCACCATCTGAGTTCAAGCTGTTCAAGTGTCAGCTTTTTCCTAGCTTGTAAGATGTTCTGTGCTTTAAGAAAGTGATATTTTGTTGTGTATCTAGAAAGGCATAATACCATCACTGTAGTATAAATCACATTGATGACACAGAATAGGAAAAAACTGCTCGGCATTATAAATCACTGTCAAACAAACAAACAAACAAAAAGTTTATCTGACAAACATAGCTATTTAATGTAGGGTTTTTTCCTACTTCAGAAACATGAGCAGCTTATGTGTTTTAGGGAAGTTTTCCAAAAGCCTGTCACTGATTTTTAGCTCCAGATTGCCACTGAAAATAAAAAGGTAGGAGTGTGACTTCTGTGCCACAGAAAATTTCCTCTAACGTGCCTCATGTACTTCTCTATGCTTCATTCTTAATCCAATGAAAAACGCATAACTCACCCTCAGATACTCCCTTTTGTTTGTACCAAAATAGAGGTGGGAAAACATTCTAAAGCATTTACAATATAAATTCCTCTTCTTATGGGTTCACTTCAGCTGTGTTCATGCCTACTTTGTGCTTACTTCCTGTCAATATTACAGTGATCAAACTTTACTAGTGATAAAATTCATGAAAGATACCTTCAGCTTGAATGCTTTGTTGCCAAAAGCAAAATCTGAATGGCATGACTAATCAGTGGTGTGAATTTCAAATATCTCAGTCAATATTACATTCAAAAATGTACCTCAGCATGCAATTTAAGATTCTAATAAGATGAAATTTAGTTCTTTAGTGGGATGTAAGACAAGGACAATTCATTGACTGTAAATAAAAATTAAATGGAGGTCAAGAAAAGACGGTATTGGGAATTAGAATGTAGATGTTAGAAGATATTTTGATATTTAAAGAGAGATTAGGTTTACATTATCAGATTAAATGACTACTTCTATTGTTTTTGCAGGAGGTTTAGACATCAAATCAGTTTACAAATTTGAAAAATTCTACTGAACCCATCTCCATCTTTATGTACACAAGATGGAATTAATCTCAGAATAATTTATAGTTAATAGAGGGTGGGGCATCACCGAAGAGAAATTTACCCTCTCTCTTTAAGACATCTGGGTTAAATTCCATGAGTCTGATCGTTCTTGCTTTGACTATAGGTCAAGACTGGCCTAGACTAGACATCTCAAAGCAAAAGTTATATTATACAAACCATTTCATATATTTTGGTAGAATCAGAAAATGAAGCAGCCTGAAAAAACACAAAACCCTCATTGTTCTACTAGTTGCAGAATGAAAATGCAAATATATCCTTTCACATTGGAAATTCTAGATGTGTTCTTGAGTGAAACCCTAGCAATAGTTTAAACAAACAGAATCATAGAGCATGCTTTTCTATTTATATCTGAAGATTGAGATAGCCTGAATGTTGATATCTGTGTATATCCTTATACTGCGCCGTTTTTTCCAGAAAGACCAATACTCAAGACTTTCACTTACCTATATTTACTCGCTGATTTTCACTTACCTTTTTTTAAACCTTTATTTTTTATTTTCTTCTGAAAGGATTCAGGACTGGGACAAATTGGGTGATAGTACAAGACTGCCTTCCTTAGGAAACTAAACACCAAGATGACCCTTGATGCTATTTCTGTGTGTCTTTCATTGTTTCTCATGAAGAATCATAGAAAAAAATCAGATTAAAATTTAATCGTTCTGTGTAATCACCATCTGGGTCATCCAAACATTTGCAAAGGTCCCAAACAAAATGTCATAAACTAGAATGCTTAAGCTGAAAACCTGCCTGCATTGAAGTCAATGGTAACGTTTTTATCGATTTTCACAGACCAAGGAACTCATTGCAATTTTAAGCATAAATCATGAACAATGTATTGTTATATTTTTCTTATTTGTAATATGACTAAAGGATATAAATAGTTTTTCTTTCTCTTTATACACAACCTTTAGCTATTGTATGTCCTCCTATGACCTCAAATTTGAGCTCATGAGCAGTTCTAATTATTCAGAGCAGACTTACTGTAGAAATGGCTTACACATCTGTCATATTCACCTAAAAGGCAGATTTAAAGCCTATACTGTATTTATTATGCTAATTCACTTTGAAATCTATGGTGAAGGTGGCTCATGCCTTTCAAACTGAGTTTGCATAGTAAATATAACATGGGTCCTGGTAGCCTACAAACAATATCCCTGAAGCAGCTTTTACAGTGCCCTGGGAAAGTGTGTAGTACACACACTGGGAAATAGACATGCAGTGAGAAAAAGAGGGGAAGAAATAAGCACTTCTATTTTAAAATCTATGCTTTAGTAGTTTATGGTTTGGGTTTCTTAATGTCTTCAGTTGCTGTAATCATGCTTTCAGAAGTAAAAGCACTTAGCAATCATACTGTTAATGTGGTCTTTCCATAAAATGGCTAGCTTTCATCAGAATTAACCTTTCCCAGACTTAAAAGAAATTTTTGTTGCTGCCAAACAGGTTATTTTCTTCTGAAAAAAAAGTGCCCTCTACCACCTCCCATCAGCCACATGAAAAAGGCAAATATATATTTAATTCTGTATTCTTGTCTTTTTAGTTATCAGTGATAGTGGAGCATTTTTAGGACCAGCAGGCCCAAAAAATTTAGAGTTTTTTTTAATACCTGTATGGGTAAATTGTTATGGTCAGCTTGAGAAATGAATATGCCTCCCCAGTGTATGCAGAATGGTAGTACAGTTATTTTTCTGGCTACAAAAATACAATAAAATGATGTTCAGATTTACTATACATTCACTTTCTGAGGGTGAAAATAATAGTGGAATTCAGCAATAATCCCTCTCCACTGATCATTGCAAACCATATAATTTTAAAGTTAAATTTAAGAGAAATATAAATGTGTTTAAGTACACAAATTAACAATTAAGGAAGACAACACTAATGCTGCTCTATAGTGGCAGTTCTGGATAAATCATAGTATTTTATTGTCCCAGGTTATAGTAAAGTGATTTTAAAAATTTAAATTTCTTTTACTTTTTTTTTTCCCCTAAATGAGTGATTAAAGGATGTGTTTGAAGTTTTTTTGTTGCTTTGTATGTATTTCAGTATAAATATCAGAGATATTTTGCATACATAAAGATTCACAAAAACTGCTCTGTTGGTCTGATTTGTGATATTCATTGAGTCATTTCCTAGCTTTACTCCAGATGTCTTCTTTAGACATCTAGGAGATGCATTGTGGTAATGAACACTAATACAGTTTTTATAGTCCCTGTGTTCCACTGTTTGTTCAGTGTCTCTTAAGTATCATCTGGTATTATGAGATGATTAATGAGCAATTAAGAAAAAAGGATACATCCTTTAGAAATTGTTTCATTTATCTATTATCAGAAGAGTCTGACAGGAACTTGAAACAAAAAACTGTTCAGAAAACCAAAAAGCAAATGTGAAAATAGTTCTAAAATCCTTACAGAGATCTTATATCTGAGTTAATGAGGTGTAATATATTTAGTATACCTGTATTTTCAGGTCAGTTCTCATTCTCTAACTTCTGAAACCAAGGTGAAAATTATGCCCTTCATCTTGGCTTCCTAATGGTTTTCCTAGCTGTCACAGATGACAATGTGGTGTAGGTGTTTCTTTTTAATTACCATGGAAATGATCAGACATAAAATAAAGGTGAAAGCACCAAGTCTGAGTTGAGACTTACTATTCAAATTAATCTACTGTTTTGCATTAGAGGAAGTGAGAAAAAAACGTGCTGTGTTTAGCTTAGGTTTTCATCTCTCACAATATATCAATTAAAGTGTGTTCTTTAAAATGTAATTTCAATCACCAAAGTGGTTCATCACAATGACAAGTTCTATGACAACTATACATTGGATATGGTTAAAAATCTTGATATGCTTGCACTATAATAAACATGATGTGAAAGAACAAATATTTCATTTAGGATGCTACAATTACATAGGGAAAATATTACATATTTTATATATTACTTTTGCCAGTTTTTACTTCCATATATCTATATGCATGTATATACATCTGTATGTGTATAAACACATGGATTTGTTGCATGTGCAGATAAGGAAATTAATAGAATTCATCATTTAAAAATTAATATAAAATAATGATTTCTTTATCAAAAGTGCTTTTCCTTAATTTAGAACCAGCCCTGAAAAACTTTCGCTGCACATTATTTAGATCAAGTTGTAGCTGAAAATATCCATAATGAATATCATTAAAATACAGTGAAAGGAATCACAAGCAGACTTGGTGATGTATGAAACACATGGTTTTAATGTATATTGCAGCTTCTGTGAAAAATTTGCACCCTCAAAAATGGAAACATAAATTTACTAAAACAAAAATGAGAGACTTACACATCAGGGATACAAAAAAACCTGGGATGCTGCCTTAAAAAGCCACAAAATAAATGCAGGAAAGTCTGATGGGTTTGATGGGTTGTCTGAAGGTATGGAAGCCAGCTAAGGCCAGGTCTTCTGCAGAGATGTACTGCTTTTCACATTGTCTCCTTGCTACCTCATTTCTCTTAAGAGGAAGGTGGCAGCTCAACTTCCACCATGTTTTCCTTTTGCTATCTACAAGATTTCTGGTTTAAAACAAGGAAGTAATGGCCTGCTTTTCAAATTGATTTATTATTCATGACTTGAAAGATCTTCACTGGCATTTCCTAAGATAGGTGTGCCCCAATTCTGCATTGAGCTTTCAAGTCTATTCCTGTACTCTGAGGAACACGAGCTCTGCTCTATGTTGGGACATACTATTGAGCCCCTTAAGGTCTCAGATATTCCAGTAAAACACTTTCTATACACAGCAAAGTGCAGTGATGTTTAGAGATCTGCCTCTGAGGCCACCTGAGAAAAAAAATTACATTCCTTAAGTTTTTGGAGTTGTTTTGACTAGTTACATAAGCATCCTTCATAAAATAGTCTGTCCTGAGTATTGTATCACACCACAAATAATGAGATGTTTTGTTTAAGGCCTCTAAATATGAATTTTTAAGAAATCCATTTTTGGCAGACCTCTGTTGGAAAAGTGAGCCTGTCTATAAATTAGTTTCTTAAGAACAGAGTATGTTTCAAGTAAATTCAAACACCTTAGATGATGGCACAATTTCAGTTAAGTATCTGAAATGTATTGACATATCAAAATTACCTGAATGCTTAGTATCATCTTGCAGAGAACACAAATTAAAATAGTGCCTGTGCTAGTATTGCATTCTTCAGATATTTATTTCGAGGAGCTGAAATATTTAATACCAAAACCCCATGTCTACCAGGACTGCATATCTTAAACAAAGAAAAATAAAATTAATCTGAACCTAAAGTCAGACTTTAAATTTTTTTGGAAGCAAAGAGATTTCTTTAATACCTGTTATCGGACATAGCATATAATTATATATGTAGCTCTTATATCATTATTGTAATACATATTTACAAATGTAATTATATGTATATATATAATTGCTATATTTATAATACAGTATTAACTATATATAATCAATCTTATACTCATAGAATCATCAAGGATGAAGGAGACCTCCAAGAACATCCAGTACAATCATCAGCTTGCCACTCTGCTATAACCCCTAAACCCTAGACCATAAACTCTGGTGTCAGATCCAGCTACCTCTAAAACTATTCCAGGGATGGTGACACCACCACCCCCCTGAGAAACCTATTCCAGTGCCTGACCACTCTAATTCTAAAAATTTTTCCTAATATCTGATCAATATCTCCCCTGTCTCAGCTCATGACCATTCCCTCTAGTCTTGTCACTGCAGGCATGGCAGAAGAGACCATCTCCCACCTCTCTACAATTCCTTTCAGGTAGTTGTAGAGAGCAATGAGGTCACTCCTGAACCACCTCTTCTCAAGGCTAAACAAACTCAATTCCCTCAGTTTTTCCTCATACAACATGTTTTCTAGATATTTTATGAGCCTCGTTGCCCTTTGCTGGACTCGCTCCAGTGCCTCAATGTCCTTTCTAAAGTGAGGAGCTCAAAACTGAACCCACTTGAGTTGTGGCCTCACCAATGCTGAGTATGGGGGGATTATCATGTTCTGCTGGCCACACTATTCTTGATACAGGCCAATATGCCATTGGCCTTCTTGGCCACCTGGGCACACCAT
This sequence comes from Acanthisitta chloris, assembly GCF_000695815.1. NCBI lineage: Eukaryota > Metazoa > Chordata > Aves > Passeriformes > Acanthisittidae > Acanthisitta > Acanthisitta chloris. The sequence continues at coordinate 181,197 of NW_008650154.1, read as the reverse complement.
TGGCTCCTATTTAGCCAGCTGTCCACCAGCACTATCATGTCCATTTCTGACAAACAACACTTAAGCCACTCTTCCTCCAGCCTGTAGCACTGTACGGGGTTAATGTGTCCCAGCTGCAGGACTCAGCACTTCACCTTATTGAACCTGATGTACTTGGCCTCAGCCCACTGATCAAGTCAGTACAGGTCTTTCTGCAGAGCTTTCCTACCCTCAGGCAGACCAACATCCCACCCAACTTAGTGCTGTCGTCTGGAAATTTACTGAGGATGCACTCTAGCCCCACGTCCAAATCATCAATAAAGGTGTTAAACAGGACCAGCCATCAATAAATATGTTAAATGGAACTGGTAAGCTAATCAAAATAATCATACTCACAACTGGAAATTTTTACATTTTGAAATAAGCTTGGAGAAAAGAATAATTTTTAACTTGCAGGTTGTGATAAAATACCACTTTTTAATATGTTGACATAGCTTTTTAAGCATAAGTAATTAAGTAGTATTTCAGAAAGCAATGCAACTATTATACTACATCATTATTTTTGCCAAAGATAAAATAAATATTGGGGGGGGGGGAATGTTTGCCTTCAGAGGAATGTTCACATTGATTACAAAAATTGAAGAAAAATATCTGGAGCTAAGTAAAACCTTAAAAAGATGTTTTGCTGCAAGGAATTAACTTTTTGAAATTTTCCTTCTTATCAAATATAATTTAAACTATCAATTCAAAATGGTGAAATGGTGTAAATAAAAATAAAAGTTCCAGAAAAACTCGGGTTTGCTAAACACTATGACTTGTGTATGTCTCAACTATACATTTTTTAACAAATTTTATATAAAATCTATGAGAGCAGTAATTTTCTTACTACAAGCATAACATGAAAATATAACCAAAATGGGTATGTCTAAGCCACAGGTGAATATGTTCTTACATTCTTATCTATTTTTCACATGGACCATGCATTTTAAAGCATATTTTTTAATGAGGAATTTGCATTTATTATTGCAAACAGAGGGACAGATATGATTTATATAGTGCAATTCTACAGTGATTTCCTGGATGCAAAAATGAAAGACAAGGTGAAGTTCTTTTAGACATCTTATTAAACTCAAATATAAACCCCACTCTGCTAAATTAGTTGACAGTTCCGTTTTCATCCTAAACTAAAACCTAGATAATGTGTAATCTCTCTCTTTCATACCTTCTCAGCTTCCAACAACCTTCTGTTAAGGGCTACCTACCTTGAAAATTGTATCGCAATTGTTGTTTTTTAAAGACATTGACTGTCCTACACCTCATGCACTTCTCTAATTCCTTTTAAAATTAATTTTTACTCTCAGTCTCCTCAACCTCTACTAATGACACATAGGTTAGTACTGAGGGTTACAATATTTATTTTCTGTCTCTCTGACATAGTAAGAGTTTCCTCCAGAATCTCCCACTTTCAAAGTACTTCCTAATTCTCCTTTGATCTATGTGCATCTTGTTAGTTTCTTATGTTTTATCTTCACGTTCCCTTGTACCATATCATTTCTCTCTGCTCCAGGGAAGCGTAATTATTAGATCCCAAAATGTCTGCAACAGATACTCAAACAGCTCTGACCCAACCCTATTAGTTATCTTTGACAACTTATGACTTTCAGTGGTAAATTAGTAGTATTAAAATTATGTGAGCCTTGATCTCCTTTTCATAACTATTGCATTGCTTTTGCAGACATGGAATTTATTCTGCCTTCTAACAACCTAATCAGTAAATGCTGTGATGTCCAATTGCAACTCCAATTGTAACTCCATTTTTCTCATGCAAATTATATGTAATCAGCAAAATCTGTTACCACACTATTCCTAACTTCTAGAATATTTTGAACAACACAAAAACCAGCACAGACACCCTAAACTGTCTGTCACCCTTTGTTGATGAAATAACAGTATATTCTTACAATTTATTTTCTCTCAGTGCAGGAGAGGATTTTTCCTTTTATTTTGAGACAGCTTAATTTCTTTAAAAGCCTATTATAAAGGATCTCTTGAAAGCTTTTGAAAATCCAAGTACAGTAAATCCACATGAATAACCTCATCTTGCTTCTTGAGTACCTTAAAATAATTCTAATAAATTTGTGAAACATAATTTCCTTCTGAAAGATAGCTCTGTTGTTCACTCCTCCTCAATGTCCATACTTCTCCCTTATTTTATATTCCTCTACTAATCCTATTGCTAACTATAATTTCTACGTATTTGACATATATTGAGGTTAAACTGACTAATCTGAATTTTATCAGATTGTTTTTGATTACTTTTTTTAAAATCAAGTTACATAAGAGACTTTCAAGACTTGCAGTTCCTTCAGAGTTCAGGGTCAAGCAACAGTTTTCCTAATGTCATTAAAACTACAGTGTAGATGTCAATTATGGAAGAGTCAATGACAGGTCCTGCTTTCAGAGAGGTGATGCTCTCTGATCTCCAGAAATTGCAGAAACCTTTTTCCTCATTTCTGTTTGTTTGTAGCTATTTGAGAGTTGTCCCAATGGAGCTGGCTTTATTCATGAACCCATTAGTCTCATTCATTCAAAGTGAAAGGCCTCTGGGATAAATCCAGATTTAACAGACCGGGCCTCAGGCTGCCACCAACCCTCCTGGATTTACCCTGACATGTATATGGGGAGGGGTATAAGAAGGTAGGATCCTCTATCCTCAAGAGGAAAAAAGCTTTTGCAAGTAAATAATCATGAAGTATTTGATTTAATGGCAGAGGAAGCAGTATGTTTTCTCCACAACTCACCATTTTGAGGAAATCAGAGCATTGGACAATGATCAAAGAGCTAAAGCCAGGGGTCCAACCAATGCACATTTACAAGGAATTTCTGCCAAGCAAATTATTAGTGTTTGTCACCAGATTACCAGATCCAGCAAAACTCAGGCTTCCAAGTCAGCAAGTCAGATAGACTATTTTCATGAAGCCCACAGAAATTGTTTTGACTATTATTCTGTTGTTGGCATTTCCAGGACTCCTGAAACATTGGAACAGTTATGTCCCAATTGTTAGGATCCTAAGGACTAACACATTCGTATTTCCAAGGCTAGTAACCAAGCAGCCTGACATGGTCATCACCCTGTAATGGCAGGTTTCAAAATTTTCCTGTTTCTTACAATTCCTTTCAGGAAAGCTAAATATTCAACTACTGTTTTACCAAACAAAATAACTTCTTTCTGCATTCACGATCTATGAAACACTTGTGGTTTTTCTTCTTTTAGAAGCAAATTCTATACCTCTGTGAAGAAAGAAGAGGTATAAAAAACAGAATGATGATGCAGATATTTAGAAATAAAACAATTTTTAAAAAATATGCATACATTACCAGAATCGTTTCTAACTTCAGAAGATTTATAATATCTAGGCTTGATTTCACTGTAATCTCTACAGACTTCAGAGATCCCCACAGATACGTCTTAGGTTTTTTCCTTCCAGGTCTCCTTAGAGTGTTCATGTGAACCTTTAAGATAAATGTTCATAAGGGGGATTGTGTAGTACAGCACTTCAGTTTTTTCAGTCTTCCAGTGTCTCAAAGGAAAACTAAATTAGTCTCCTTTGCCTATCTGCAGCAATATTTTGGGAATATTTTGCCACTTTTCTACCTCTGTGCTGTTCTATAAATAAATTACTATAAGAAGGTAGGAAGGGAAAGGAAAAAACAGATGGTAAGATGAGAAATACTAAGCCACAATAAAGTATTGTACAGGCTCATAAAGCTATTGTCCAGTCCTTCTGTCCTTTTTTTTTCTTTTTTTCTTTTTTTTTAGTGGGTATTTAAGCAGGAAGATAACAGAGGGGTATAAAAGAAAATAAAGGACCCTTGAGAAAAATCTTGAAATGGAACTTCTTAATAATCATGTACATTTTTCTGTCTGTTACAGGCAACCATGTATTATCATAGAATCATATAATGTTTTGTGTTGGAAGAGACCTTAACAACATCTAGTTCCAAGCCCCTATCATGGGGTGGGTACACCGTCCACTAGACCAGGTGACAGTTTTCAGATTGAAGGAGCAAACACTTAGTTCTCTATCTGCCACCACAACCTTTTCTTCAACACAGAGGAAGAAAAGAAAAAAAGCATATTTGGAAGATGTGTGCAGCATAAGATTAATGACTATCCTACACCTCTTGTACAACACAAGCTTTAAGACTCCATGTATTTATTTGTGATATTCTGGATTCAAGCACTTCTTTCAAGATTGATTTAACTTTTGCAATAGTACCCTGTTAACCTCTTTTGAGGTCTTTACTTGATTGCCACTTATAGGAGATGCAGTGGATCTTTTTTTTCACCTTTCTGAATCAACTAAAAATCTGACACTTAAAAATTCTTTTACTATGATATAGTGAACTATTAGAGCACATAAACACTCACTGAGTGTCCAGTTCTACAATAAATCACAAAGAGGAACAGAGTGGGTGACTGTACACTCTAAGACTAAGTAAATGTCTAGAAAAGTCAATATGAGTCATCAGTCTCAGGGCCCTGGTAAAACAGGTAACAGCACCACATAGCCTTTTGTGTAGATTGATCAAGCTCTGCCTTCTAAAAAAAGTAGATTTTGCCTTCTTCTACTTGTTTCAAAAGTTTGCTGATGTGATCAGTAAAGCCCTTCAAATTTACATCCTGAATCATGGACTCTTTACAGCCACATAGTTGCTTTATCAGAGTGTCTGTAACTTTACCTGCAATAGGTCATGATAAATGTTAAATAATACCAGATCTGGCATTGCCCTGAATAGTATCACATCTAATATCCCTGGAGCTTTTACAACAGATATTTTTAACACAATCCTCTTTTACTTCTCACTTACCTTATTCATTAGACTTTACATAACTGCAGCACCTATTCTTTCTTCCCTAGATTCATATACTATTTTGTGCATGAGTACACAACAGTTTTTTTCATAATATCTGAGTAGGTAAGACCCATTGTATTCCCATTGAGTTCCTATTGCAGTAAATTTTATCAAGGGAAATTATGTTGAATCTGCCACTTTTAAAATTTGGAAAACAGACATCCAATTTTTGCTTTCAAAGAAATTCAAAGTACATAAAAACTTTGTGCAGTATGGGGTTCAGACTATGGGCCAATGCAGATTACAAAATTATATAAAAATATCTTACTGAAATCCCATTGCCCAGGACTTTTGACTTAAGTAAATTTTATCAAGGGAAATTATGTTGAATCTGCCACTTTTAAAATTTGGAAAACAGACATCCAATTTTTGCTTTCAAAGAAATTCAAAGTACATAAAAACTTTGTGCAGTATGGGGTTCAGACTATGGGCCAATGCAGATTACAAAATTATATAAAAATATCTTACTGAAATCCCATTGCCCAGGACTTTTGACTTAGTTTAGGTGTTTTT
>NW_008650154.1:152441-175776 GCF_000695815.1 Acanthisitta chloris | reverse complement strand
AAAGAGAGTAATTTAAATGGTGATGATTACAATGGTCTAGTCAGCTTCATTTGTCTGAGGCTGGGATAAGGAGAGGAACAAGGCATTAATCAAATTTTCAATGCTGCCTAAGTGTTACGTGGCAGTGATGGTGCAGTAAAAATATGCAGAAAATATCTCAATATTCTCTGCTCTTCTTTACTATCTTTCACTATACCACAGGATTTCACTATTTTTTCAGACATTAATGTATTCAATCAGTTACAAATAAGAAGCATTAATTATAGTAGTACACATAATTGCTGGACCCTTTTCAACACATAACAAGACAGAACAACTTATTTCACTTTTCAGCTTTCTTTTTAAATTATGTTCTCCAAGCAATATATATTTGCATTTCATATTGTTGGTCCCTCTAGAACTCCTTTGGGGTTTTTTAAATATAAAAGTAATGATATTAAATGATGCATGACCGGGAATATGATGCTGTCAATAAGAAGCATTAATTAAAAAATTAATTAGACACAATTTGTTTCTTTCCCTCATGAGAGAAGAAAATATTTTTTTCCTATCTTGCTGGAAAACATAAGAAGAATGCATGTGTAAGTCCTCTAAATGCTGCAGCCTTAATAAACTTCCTCTAGGGTTTCTTTCTCCAGGGTAGATGCAAATTGTTTTCTTAAACTGGCTCACCCATGCCTAATCCACAGTTTGCCTACATAATTTTCTTGTGCTTTTAGTGATGTCTTTGGAACTACAGCAATAATATAGCCCCTCATGGCCCTCACTTGCATCTAAATGAAAACCTCTTTGATACAATGGAATAATTTATGTTTAGCTGCATTTCCTCAGGCCAGATGTATAGACAAGTATATTAGATGTTCTGTCCTCTGTGCTGGAAGTGTTTTTCCATTTTATTTAAACACTGGAAATGCCTAATTCTTTGTTGTTTCACCCTGGGTGTCTCCGTAAGGTTAAATGTATGTAGGTGTCAAAGGGGGGGGGGAAAGCATGTAAACAAATAAAAAAATAGCACAATTAAGAATACAGCTTATTTTCTCACATGCTTTGATGTTGCTGTTTGTATAAAGCATTTCTTTTGCAGAAACAGGAATGGTGTGAAGAAATCTTATAAAATCACTTTCTTAACGGTACTAATTAAGTTTCAGTTTTCTTTGAACTTTTTCCCCCACAATAATAATTAGAACATTACAGTACATTTAAAAATCCACAGAAAACTATTCGCTGTGCTGTGACTAGATGATAAGTAACCCCTAAAATTTCATGATTCTATGATTCTTTCTCCTTAACAAATGCATTTCCTTTTTGCAACATTTATTCCATTTTTTCTCTTTAACTTAGCTTGTAAATAATTTTTTTTTAAGAATCGTGTCTTGAGTAAAGTTAGTGAATGATATTCTAGGCTGGAGCTTCTTCAGTGATTGGGAAAAGCCAGTAAGAGACAGCAATACCCCTAAAATTTCATGATTCTATGATTCTTTCTCCTTAACAAATGCATTTCCTTTTTGCAACATTTATTCCATTTTTTCTCTTTAACTTAGCTTGTAAATAATTTTTTTTTAAGAATCGTGTCTTGAGTAAAGTTAGTGAATGATATTCTAGGCTGGAGCTTCTTCAGTGATTGGGAAAAGCCAGTAAGAGACAGCAATTAATCCCATTACAAGACAGACATAGTAAGACATTTAAGGTAATGGGATGAAATGCCCTCTACAGATGTCAATTTTTCACTGACTATCAAGAAACCCTAGATAACTAACTTAGCCTAGTCACTATCTTGTTCTTAGTGAAAGTGGGATGAAATGAATATCAATGACAATGTTATTTCCTGGAATTTTCTCTGTCCTAAAATAAGAAATAAGCATCTGATTTTGAATATTGGGGATTGTTACTATTTTGTGGGTTTTGGGGTTATTTTGTGAGTAATGAATAAAAAATATTGATTGACCAGAGGAAGAAAACATTTGATCTTACATTTGAATGAATATGATAAAATATTAAGCAGAAATAGGCAATGTATAGAAAATGAAACAACAAGCAACCAAAAAAACCCCAAAACAAACTAGGAAAAAATCCTACAAACCACCAATAAAACCCAATACTAAAGTAAAGAGAGCAGGGTGCAAGAAGCAGCAGTTTCTAAAATGCCACAGAACTTTTCGTCACTTTCCCTTTGCAATATCTAAATAATCATTAATAATGACAATGAAGAAGAATGTGGCTATTTGATGGCAGTGGAACTGACAGTATCAGAACTGATCATGCTGTCAATTGTTTTATAACTGTCACTTAATAAATTGCTGCAGAGTTCTACAAACTAATCCTAAGCTTAAAATCTTTGTGTTTATGCGTTTACTTTGGATGTTCTCTTAACTGAGTCTGACTGTAAGAACCATAAACGATGCCAGAATATTACAAACAACTTATCTCTGAAGCAGATATAGTAGCAAAAGATCAATTAAAAGAGTGAATTAAAAACTATTAATGTGAAAATGAAAGTAATCTAGTAAATACATTAATTTATACCTTAAAGACAGAAAGGATATCTACTATAATTAGACTCACCATTGGAATTCCAAACAGTTTGTTCCTTCCTGGAAGATACTGAGCCTTTTTAATTACTGTATGAGGTAACTGGATAGTCACCAGTGAAAATAGGAAAGAAAACTGAGCCAGAATTAGAAAAATATATATTATGATACGCAAAATAGTTAAACAAAATGCTCAAATCTTCTTGAAAATTTCTGTATGGAACCAGATGGGAGTTATAAATTTTTCCTTTTTTTTTTTTAGCACAAAATGTTTCTTCTAGCATTTCCATAAGTGCATGTGATGTCATGATATAAGATGTATCATGTTATATTTTCACATGATAGTGGTAAAAATCATCATCATATCTGAAGCGAAGAACTTAATTTTATGTAGCATATTTTGTGTATAAAATAACAACTTGACTCAGTGAAGCTGGACCATAAAAGTTAAACAGTATCCATTTATGTAAACCTGATAGTTGTCAGGTGACAAGCCAAGATGAAAAGTTCAGTCTCTAGCAGCTTTTCTATGCTTCACATTCTTGCCAGCTATGTAAGCAGCATGCCAGTGCTGTATTCACTGTAATCAAATTCCTCTAGAACAGCAAGTTGTTAGGACTATTAAATGTCTCAACTGGAAACCTCCCATATGGCTAAATTGAAAAGTGGCAGCTAAACAGGCTGAATGAACTTATGCTCATTTAAGCAGCATGGCCCAAATGCTTCCATCATCAAATATACAGTTTTCAAGATCACTCATTTACTGAGATTTATTTTGAGCAACCACCAGATTTTTCTTAAGGTTTCTGTCATTACTAGGTTTCTCCTTATGCTGAATGCTGCAAAAATGTCACTGCACCAGCACTCAAGATGTTCTGGTTCAAGTGATCTTCAGTTGGATCACAGACCCAATTATGATCAGTAGTTCAAAGCTGGGCTTCCTTTTCACAAACAGGATTGTTTCACAAAACAGCATGATACGGAATTTTCCCTCATCTGATACAACTTAAGGATAAAAAAAGGTGCCCTAATCATCCATTCCTTAATAATGAAAGGAAGTAGTATTTTATTTGCTTCTGTAAAATCTTTTCATTTAAGGGAAGAAACTCCACAACATGCATGTGTTTTCTATGGCTTCTTCAGTTTTGAACTCACCAGTGGCAAGTTCTTACAACATGGACTTTAACCTCATAGAAATAATTTTATACAAATCCTGCAGCAGGATTTTTTTGTTGTTTTTTAAAAATACACTTCAAGTTATCTGCAAAGGAATAGTTATAAAATTTAGAACAACAAAATTTTACAAATCTGTCTAATCATAAAGATTGCTCATGATAAGCAGATGGTGAGGTATTGTTCTTTCATTTATCTTAATTCAGTGTGGTAGTTCAGAACCTGTATTTTCACTGCAGCATGAAAAGAAACACAAGACCTCAAGAGCTTGGGACACCTTGTAGAGAATAAGTTAGCAAAACAATACCCAAGATGGCTCATATGACTGTTGCTGATGCATACTGTCCCAAGAAAAATGATTGTTAGAGATCTTTTAGAAAATTAAAGTGGTCTTTTTACGGTTGAACTATTCACCAACCAAACCTTTTAATATTTACTTAAAAGAAGTATTTTTGTTTCGGATGGTTTTGGTTTTCTTTTTTTTTTTTGAGGGGAGGGTAGTTATTGTTATTACTAAAAGTATTTTACATGGCAGCAGTTTTGAACAGTTCCAGACAGCTTTAAGTTTGTATTCACAAGACAGTGTCCTCATTAAGGAGAAGAATTACTGTTGCCCTTCTCTGACACCCTGAGATGACCTCTTGCCTTCTCTCCTCTTTGCCTTTTCTTCTCGCCTGGGACATAAGGTTAAAACTGTGTCTAATGCATAGTCTGTCTTGCATCAAATTCTCTAATCTGTTGGTAATCCCCTCTATTTTGGGCTGTGATGTTTCTTTCTTTCTAATAATCATGTGGTTTCAGTTTTAGTTTTTTCATTCTAGATAATGATGTATTAAAATCATTAGCTCTTGTTTGCTGTTAATGATCACATTCCTTTTACTGATGATCTTTGCTTTCAAATTTGACCTTTCCTTGATGTCTTCTAAGATTCAGAGAATTGTGACAAAATCACAATAGCAAATTAAGCATAAACGCTAAACTCTGGAGAGTAGGTTTTAACCTGAACAAAGATTTTAGTGGGTTTTTTTAGTTTTTCTCTAGTATTTTATCTCCTGCTTGAATATATTTGTGTGAGTGTGGACTGAAGACTTGTCAGGTTGAGTCATTCACTAATATTTATCATTACTTTAGAGTAATCAAACTAATCTGTGGTTTTGTTGGGGTTTTTTTAACGCTAAACTCTGGAGAGTAGGTTTTAACCTGAACAAAGATTTTAGTGGGTTTTTTTAGTTTTTCTCTAGTATTTTATCTCCTGCTTGAATATATTTGTGTGAGTGTGGACTGAAGACTTGTCAGGTTGAGTCATTCACTAATATTTATCATTACTTTAGAGTAATCAAACTAATCTGTGGTTTTGTTGGGGTTTTTTTAAGAAAAATCATTACTTTAGAGTAATCAAACTAATCTATGGTTTTGTTGGGGTTTTTTAAAGAAAAATTACATTTAAAAAAACCCTTATAATTAAGGGTAAGACTGAAGATAGGTACCGTCTGAAAGTCTCATATATATCAACAGGATATTTGAACATATCATAAACATAAAAAATGAAGATTGGCCTTTTTGAAGCACATAGCAAACCTCCCACTGACTTCATAGAGGCCAAGATTTTATTTCCAGATCAGCTTGCAGAAGTTTGTGACTAAAAAAAAATAATTCTAAATTGACAACTAATATTACTCAGAATGAATAATTCAACCAAGTCTGTTTAAGAGAATTGTTCAGGAAAGATTTACACCATTCATTTTAAAAGAAAGAAAGAGAAATTTGTAATAAATGAGGTGGTGACTTTTCTGAGCTATAGCTGTATAAAAATATTTCCCCTGGAGAGATGTGTTACTTTTATTGTGCAATAATAGTCTTCAATCTTGGGCTTCAGGCATTTTATCAGGATCTCAGCAAATGGTCTACCTTTAGGACAATATTTTATCATGATTGCCCCTAAAACTAGTTACTATTTATATGACAGAGCATTTATAGTTTTGATGGTTTCACTCATTGGACATAGACATGTTACTGAATAGCCAGTGGTTTCAGAGAGAGCATCTTATATCAAACAGATAAAAAAGAAAGCTGTTTTAAATGTAAGAAATCAAGTGTTTGCCATGAATGCTAAGTCAGTTCATCATGTTATTCCTTGAATCCACAGAATATCCCATATTCCTAATTCCAGTTTGAAGGACAATGGTTAAAGCAGGCAATAGAGAAAGTTCTCCAGTTATATTCTTTTGTTTTCTCTAAGAGAGAAAGTGGGTAGGAAATACAAGTGATAACAAATAAATCCAAAGAAACATATTATGATTTTCACTTCTCTACAGAACAATTTACCATTCCTAACAAACCTTTTCAGAAGCTAGAGATCGACCATTATAGAAAAAAACCTTGTAAAATATTCTGAAGAGTTAAAATTAAAGACATAAATTATATGAATAAGGAACATGATATTATGGCAAACTGAATCGTCTTCTACTCATATGTCTGGGGGTTTTTCTGAGCATACACCTCATTTAATCCTTCTTAAAGTTTGACAAGCTTTCTTTCCGACTCACGAGAAAATCCAAAGATATTAATATCCACATAGTATTTTCAGTACATTTTAGCAACTTAGCAACTGGGATTTCTCTTTCCATATGTTTTAAAAATACTCTAGTTGTGTGTTTGTTTAATCATTATACTGACATTAATTTCCTTCTATAGGGAATGGACCCAAAATGGAAAAGAGTAGGAACATTTGAGAAATCTGGAGAGCATTCTTCCCACAGTGAAAGTCATGAGAGTTGTAGACCATAATAATGCTATGGAGACCACTGAAGAGGTCTCCATAGGTGTTGAGAGCACTTCAGTGTCCTCCGCAGCAGTGACCATCTTCTACTGACTCTGTAGAAAGTCATGGGGATGGACATCTGTCAGCTGCAGGTGACAGGAATCCCCTGTAAATATTTAATGGCATGTTCAACAGAGAAGCAATGGAAATTCTTCCTTTACTCTGTCTCATCAAAAGCAACATCACTCATTTTAAAACTTGAAATACCTCTGTCACATAAAACCTTGTTTCTCTACTGCTTATTATTATAAATTATTGATATTATTTACCACATATTATAAAGGCTAACAGTTGGGTCTTGGCAAGATGAGCATTGTGCTTGCAGAGCAAGGCAAGATGAACATTGTGCTTGCTGAGGGTGCATAATGTACATTTAAATTCAGGAACAGACAAGTTCATCTCTATATAGAAAGCTTTAACTCTTGATGCTTTATTTTGTTGAATTTGATATTTGTAAGCTCAAGGAACAAACGGTATAAAATATCCTGCCAGTTTGCTCTTTTCTTTCATTAATGTACACATGTAGATACTTTTGAAAAAATTAAAATGAAGGGCTAAAAGACAATTTAAAATGTACTTTAAAATAAAGTGCAGATTCATTTCTCTCAAGTATAAATTCCCACCTTTACTGTCCAGAACCAGAGTGTGATATCCTTTGCTTTATCTACAGATTTCAAGCCCACTTGTGGGCTTTTTTTTCTTTTTTAAACTTATAGCAGCGATATACATATTTCTATGTCCTATTGATTTGCCAAGCTTGTAATTTTTCTTAAATACATAATTGTTTATATAATCTATTGGAGAAGTAATAAAAATGCCCTGCTGAGCTATGACACCTATCACCATGTTTTTCATTTCTTGTCATCAGTGATGCTGCCCTACACACTTATTCACACGTTTCAAAGGACCACTGGTGTGGTAGTTACTCTCCACTTTGGTATTTCTTGGAATTCAAAACAATATTTGCCACTGACATATCATATGATATATAAACAGAGCATTAAATAAGGCTCATTTTAATGAAGAGATAATTTAAGATTACTTAAGGGAAAAAATAGTGGATCTAGCTCCGTTTATGAACTACACAGCTAAAAATAGCTGCTAGTATCACTGCAATTCTATTTTTTCTACTGGAAAAATAGAGTCCAGACTAGAGCACGATTGTATTTATATGGTGCTATTGTAATAAACCTGCAGTTTGTTAATTGAGGTTCCCAGCACACATCTCTATCAGTACTTATGATGACAATACACTGGTGAATGCAATTTAGGTACATAAAAACTAACTGTCTGATACTGTGTCTCTTTGCATATCAAGTGATGAGGACATCAGTCCTGTTTATAATAATTTCATTTCTAGCAATACTGTGGCATCCAAGGAAAAGTAAAAAGCAATGCGACATTTTTGTTAGAGTTTTGTTATTTTGCCTTTCCAGTTCCATTCAGGTTTTTGGTTTGGTTTGGTTTTTTTCTCAGCTTTTGACATATAACATGAAATTTTCAGAAGTGCCTAAGGGCCATATTAAAAAAAAGGACTCTTATCTGAAGTGGGACTTACTCTGCAGATATCTGTAATGAAGAGTATGGTATTGAAGATCCCTGTACAACCTCTATAGGTATTGTGTTATTCAAATGCAAAGTTTTCTGGGCACTAGAAATATATACCTAGGAGTTCCTAAATCCTCACACATTTAAGTTCAGCATCTGAGTTTTCTTGGGAGAAATTTGATATTCCTCTGCCTAAATCCCTCTGGAGTTGACTTTTGGAGGCAATCTCAGAGCCTAATACAGGAGACACAGAACTGACATCTTTCAAACTGTCTTGTTATTTAACACTCTCCTTTGAAGCACCAGTGGAAGAGAAAAAACACTTTAGTTTTTATATACCAATCAGAAGTTCCACCAGGCTGCTTTGTTCCCCATTGTGCCTGGAAGGCTTTGTATTTCCATTTCTCAGCTTAGTGAAGCAGACTTACACCACTAGATAACACAGCAGGTGGGAAGATCATCTTATCTTTTCCTTTGTGGAAGACATGCCAAAATTCAGAGTTGGATTCATTTGGCCAAAAAGAGGAATAAAAGAATCTATAGACTAGAAGTTGTTGTGAACATGAATCCTGGTTTTCAAGGACTATTTAGCATTTTAGATTAGACTTTCCTGGCCTCCCAGTTGATTTCTTTGAAGAAACAAGCTTATTTTTGCACTCTCCTAAGCATTGAAGTGGCATCTTCTTTTTTTCAGATTTTAATGACATGGCAAATTAGTTTCAAAAATCATTTAGGAATTTATGGGTATTTGTTTCTACACTGTAAACTATGGGATCAATACATCTTCCACCATACTATCCCTTACCAAATAAGATGTTGTTATATTGAATGTAATATTTAATAATAATAATTATATTTTTATAATGAATGTAATGAATATATTAAAAAATCTGGATTTTTTGTTTTTTAATCTTTGTTTTAGGATGTCTTCCATCTCTCACTTTAGTATGTTGTCTTGCGAATGGCACAAGAGCATCACAGAGTGAAACTCAGAGTGCTCTGTGCTGCAGAGGCAGCAGCAGGAGCTCCTAACCATTCCCTTTCAGGTAAGTCAAACAACAGAAAAATTACTCTTCTTGATCAAAGAACTGGCAATGTTTGCTGCCTGAGTGTGTTTGCTCCAGGTGGAAAGAAAGAATCCACAGTGTTTGTTGTGGGATGTGGGTAAAGGGGACAGTATGGGGACCACCTGTTCTAACAGTGTATACTAGAACTAAGCTTTTGGACAACTCATCTGAGTTGTGGTGACAGAAGCTGTTGTGTCCCAACAGAACTGCTCCTACAGCTGAGTCACTGCTGAGGCTTTTATAAGATTGAAAAGTTCATTCACGCATGCATGTTTTTTCATCCCAGTAATAAACATGCAGAATCATGGTAGCTGAAGAATATTCCTTTACATGGAGCTCTGTTTGACAGCTAAAAGCCGTGACTCAATGGTGTGTATAATTTTTGAATATAGGGATGTGACCTCCTTTGCCAAAAATAGTATAAAACCTGTCCTTTGATTTATTCTTTTTTCATGTTTCTTTTTATTTTGTCATATTCAAATCCGTATTTACTTCCTCATAACTAGTGAGTGTTAAAAGGTTTTCCACAGAGCAAGTGATGGGCAGCGGAAAACTTTTGCTAGAACAGAAACTTTGTTTTCAAAGCAAACTTCTTTAATACTGTCCATATAAGTGGGGGTATCCATTACTGATAGCAAAATACAGCATAAAGTTTCTACCCTGAGTGCAATGACTGCAAACAATAACAATAAGAAACAACTGCTCTGAAATAAAAGACATCCTGCATTTGTACTTTTCGATAGCAAATTTTAGTACAAGCCCCTCAGGATTCACATGAGCAGGGCCAATATAAGATTACTGCTGAGATTTGACTGCTCAATGGCTTCAATATATCAGGGAACCAATTTGAGAGGAAAAATTATTAAAAAAAAAAAAAAAAGAAAAAAAAAACAAAAAAAAACCCCAGCAATGAAGTCAGGGAGTTTGAGAGCGAAATAATGAAATTTGCAACATGATTTCTCATACAGTTCACCCCTATGTCACTCCCTCCCTTGAGAGTCAAGCAATGTCAAAAAAGGTGTTGCTATAACAACACTAATTAATTATAGTGGGATTTCATGTGTGGCAGTGAAAAGCCAAGCCACAGTAGTCTTGCCTTATGTCACAACCAGTGGTGTAAGACAAGTGGTATATGATATTGAGATCAAACATAATGCAGTAATTACCAAGAAAGACCAGCTTGTGTTAAGGCAGTGCATACATATCTACCCTTGTGTTTTGGATACATGAATGACCCTCAAAAATGCTGACACCTTTCAGTCTGCATATTAGAAAATAAATTGAATCTGAATGTAAAAATTGTGCAAACGAGTAAAGACATTGCAGAGCTATCTCACTTTAAAAATCATGGTTGTCATACATCCAGACCTGTGCTGAATCTAAGTCAGTGGTTTAGGGGAATTGGGAATTCTGAGATGACTATGACATCTGCCTACACTATGAAATATACTTAATCTCTATAAGCTTGAAATAAATAGTATTACAGATCAGCAAAATCTCTTTTCATCATTAATGGCAAGGTACTGTGCTCCATCTCATCAGAGGTTAAATTTCGCCTAGTTTTTGACATTTACTTCAGCTGATGACACAGCATACAGGTTGGTATATTGCATGCTTGCATCAGATGTCATATTTTAATTTTGCTAGGAGAAAAACATCTATAATTAACCCATTGGCCAATGTCAATACTGTCTGGATGTTTTAAGGTAGCAAAATACATAATTCTCAATGAATATGATTAGAAACACTGGTTAGCCTGAAAAGCACACTGATTTTCAGTAGAGGTTTACTTTCTGAGATCAGATTATGGAACAAGCTCCTTTTGATGAAAATTACTTTCATCAAAACTTAACAGATGAATCAAATTTCTGGACTTCACAAATGCTTATGAAATGCCAAAAGACTGTAGTCTTTGATCAAAATACCTGGACATTTTTTTCCAGGGAGGAAGGTATGAAACAATCTCATGGATATGACAAATGAATGGTCTTTGTGCTGTCACATGTTATCCAACCTGTGCATCATAGATTCTTTGTTCATTTATTCAAATGACATCTGTTTCAGTACCCATGCTTGGCCATTCTCTGATTTAAACACACATTGAATACCAATGCTTGAGGCGGTTTCATCTGCAGCCAAGGACACGAAAAGTGATACCTCATGTTCCTCTTGCCTAATGTTTTCACTGTCATTCAGTTTTAAATAAATTTAAATAATAAGATACCTCAGTGTTTGGTACTCTGAGTTTTTACAAATGTTTAAAAGACTGTTGCCACTGTTAAAATTGACAGTGAATTGACTAAGCATGAAATAAATGTTCTTGTATGCCATATATGTTCTTGTTTGTCACTGATCTTTCATCTTCAGAATATCATGATCTCCTGTGGTACCTTTGATGCACATACATCCTACCACAGCAAGACAATATGAAATAACATTGCTAAAAGGAAAGGGTTCAGGTGGTCTGTTTATTTTTTTCTTGTTGTTGGTTTGAGGGTTTTTTTTTAATGAAAATAGGTTATTTGTTTTCCGCCTTACTCTACACTTTCCTGGGTTTGACCTTCAACACTACCAGTGAGTCACAAAGAACAACTCATGAACTGTAATCTATTTCCATAAGGAAGGGAAATAAGACAACCTGCCCTGCAGCCTGAACAAGAGAAAGCCATGAAGAAGCACTTTGCTGGGATGTGCCCTCTATGGAGTTTCGGTAGCATCCAGTTGACATTGAATATTGCCAGTGAAACACCTGTCACTTGTCTCAACAAGTCTTGCATTTGCTTAGTACACAGATAAGCCTGGATGGAATTTTATGGTAGAGATCGTATTTTTCAGTCTTCAATACATCACATATAAAGGTGCAAAATTATTCATTTCATTCTCTTTAAATGATCAACATTTCAATTTCTGTCCATTCTCCTGCATTAAGAATTGCTTTAATTTCTGAAAAGTGCATATTCTGGCATGGATTGATGACTCTGCTACAGATGAGTAAGAAGCCCTAGGTGACCCGTTTACCCTTCCCCAGCAAGGTACCAGCTGCCAATTGCCCCCACTCTGCGATGGCTTGTCCTTCTTCTCACCTTGTCATCAAGCCAAGACTGCACACTGTAGGAGCACAGGTAAGCATCTGCCTCTCTAAACACTGCCAACAGCTCTCCATTATCAGCTGCCAGGGGTGCTTTGGAGAACTGCGCACAACTTCCTCCAGATGCACATACAGAGCATTTTTATGTCTGCAACAAATCCTGCCTTTGCAACACAGGGAAATCTCAAATGTCAAATCTGTTTCCAAAGTTGCGTTTCAGCTCACCATGAAACATGATATATGTTAGTGCACTTTTTTTTCCCCCCACCTTATCTAGCAGGCTTTCCCAGCTGGACTCAGCATACAAACTTCACCTAAATAATAGAAATATCTTTTCTAATGAGATGCATTTTTGCAACACAAAATTAAAGGGAGAATGTCAGAATCCACTCGTTATCATTTTGATGCACTTAATATGATTTGTAGCATTTAATGAAAAGCTTTAGTACTGAAATTGTCAAAAATTGAGGAGCAAGAAAAATGGAAGGAATATTTACAATGTAGGAGCTTTAAAATTTGGCTATATCTCAGAATAAGCAGGAAGAAGTGAGATTTTGTCTTCTTCAGTCTCCATTTTATGAAAAGGTCACTTCTGAAACCCTTGATGAAGCCTGGTAGTTTTCTTTGTCACATTTTGTGGATTTGATTTTCACACGCTTACTGCTGTGAATGCCTGTGTAACTATACTTTGAAGTAGAGACTTTCAGTAATGCACTAACAGTGAATTTCACTTTCAGAGATTGCCACAGATTTTCATCATTACCAAATGAAGGAGAGAACGTAAGGTCCTCCATTGATTTGTCAAATATTCAGCTCTGTGAGGTGATATTAATGGTGAATATGCAAGCAGTTACAGTGTATTGGCTGTATTGCATTGTAAATATTGGGCATACATGATTTCTTTATCATTGAGAAGGCAAAGGACTTGCTTCATGAAGACTGGATGTGTTGGAAATATGCTTTCTTGACTACATAGGATGATTAAAAAGTGCTTCATATTTTCTTGCTTTCTGTAATTTGCAGGGGCAAAAGGATAAAAAATTTTTCCTAATTTATTCTCCTCTAAGCAAAATGCTTGTTTATGATCATAAATACACATATATATTTGCAACACATTTAGAATAGTCTTGCAATTTTATTTCCTATTTATTTTTATTTCTTGTTTGCTTAAAAAAAAATTCATTTCAAAAAACCCCTGTCCTCTCTAAACTCTTACAGATCCTGATCAAAAGCTGCTTTATTAGAAATTTTCAAAGCTATTATCTCTAAATTGAATTTATTCCTTTATGAATACATTAGCATGGGTAGGCAGGCAGATGCAATATATCTGTTAGAGATACTGATATATGATATATATTTCTCAACTTTCAGCTTTTCTAATGGAAGGCAACTGGAGCTTGGGAACAGCTGCTGTTTCTTTTATTGTTTCTGTAAACCGTAGAACAATAGATGTTTTTACCTCACCTCTATATTTCGAAGTGGAAAGGCTAAGTTGCCATAAT
The DNA here is from genome assembly GCF_000695815.1 of Acanthisitta chloris. Taxonomy (NCBI): domain Eukaryota; kingdom Metazoa; phylum Chordata; class Aves; order Passeriformes; family Acanthisittidae; genus Acanthisitta; species Acanthisitta chloris. The sequence continues at coordinate 162,049 of NW_008650154.1, read as the reverse complement.
ATCTGCTTTCTTCAGAACGTTTAATATTGTGTTAATCCTTTTACTTAAAATGAACCACTAAAATAGGAGCTCAGTATCACTTCATTGTTTTTCTCACTCCACTCTGGAAGCACAGGCAAATGTGGCTAGCCCAAGACAGTTTTCCTTCCTAATGAGCCATGACGGAAAAGGCCATCAAATATTAGCATGAATTACAGCAACTCAGTGAAAAAAAATGCAAAATTAAGATGGGATAACCCACTATTCATTTATCTTTCATTTATACAGAAACAACAGTTCACAGGAATGTATACGTGAGACACATGGCTTCCTCTGACAGAAACAATGGTTTTTGTTGACATTTTTTGACTCATAGAAATTAGCCCATGAGTTGATAAATTATTCTTCCATTTTAGAAGTCTCAGAAAAAAAAAGAATATATTTTTGAGTTTTGTTCTGTTTTGCTGTTGTTAATTTATTATTTCTATTAGGTGATAGTGAAGTGAACAAAAAGGTGGCCACAGAGCCATGCAAGAGTGTATTCTGATCTTTATTACTTGTACTGTGGTGTTGGCAGTGTGCTTCAAAAGTGACAAAGGAACAATATGTGAGGGAATATAACCAAGTAACATTACATCATACTAGCAAAGGTGGAGAGTTCCGTGAGAGACACTCAGCAGGATGACTGGTGATTGTAGGCAAAAGATAGTGTGTTTTAAAAGAGCAGCAAGGTAGAAGCGCAATATTCAGACAAAGCCTAGAGAAAGATCTGTCAGTGGGTAGGCAATGAATTATTGGAGCAAGGCTTAGGCCAATGCAGAGCTTTCTGGTTTACATGCATATTTCAGGATACATATGCCTTAACAAAACCATTTAAAAAAATGCAATTCAAAAGAGTAAAATGTGAAGTTTTTTAATCAAAGGTAACAATCTCTGATGTGAAGAGCTAGATGGAGTGTTTTTCTTTTCCGATATTTATCTGGTGTTTGTTTTGGTAATAAAACACTTGGGGTGGAATTCACTTATTTGCTTCTTTATGAGGCCCTCTTATTTGCTTCAATGATTTCTTCACTCTTTATTTATATGACCCAAAAGGTTCCCCTAAAGCTGAAGGGAATGAGTACTGATAGCAGGAACTTTTTTGGATGGTGTAGGTGAGTTTGGTCCTGCACATGTGCAACCAGGCAAAGCTATGAGGAATGAATATGTGACACATTTTAGCTATTCAAACAAGGCATTGTGTTTGGCTTTGTACCACTTTTGCCAGTTCTATATAGTCAAGAACTTAAAAAGAAATTCTTAGCTTTTTTTTTCCTTGAGAAACAGCTCACCTCAAGCAGGAATTATCGGTGGCTCTGCTGTTTTCATGCATTCATCTCTGAGATATTTCATTGGGTTTTCATGACAAGGTTTTGGTAGCAGTGGGAGAGCTACAGAAGTGGTTTCTGTGAAAAGCTGTCCGAAGATTTCCTCAGGTCTCACAGAGCCAATGCTAGACTGCTACAAAACAAACTGGCCACTGGTCAAGGCCAAGCCTTCCAGCAATGCTTGTGGCACCTTTGAGATAACAAATTAGAAAATACCCTGTGACAAAACAACAGTCAGAAGAGAGGAGGGAGAATGTGAGGGAAACAATCTAGCAGACACCAAGGTCAGTGAAGAAGGAGGGGAAGGAAATGCTCCAGGTGTTGGAACAGAGATTCCCCTGCAATCTATGATGAAGACCATGGTGAGCAGGTTGTCCCCCTGCAGCCCATGGCAGTTCACAGAGGAGCAGCCTGTGGAGGACCTCACATCGGAGCAGGTGGATGCCCAGAGGAGATTGTGACGCCATGGGAAGCCCATGCTGGAGTAGGCTCCTGGCAGGATTTGAGCACCCATGGAGACAAGTCCACACTGGAGCAGATTTGCTGAAAAGATTTGTGACCCAGTGGAAGGGGCTCATGCTGCAGCAGTTTGTGGAAAACTGCATCCTGTGGGAAGGACAGGAACTTCTCCTGTTTGAGAAGTTCATGGAGGATTGTCTCCCATGGGAGAGACCCCACACAGGAGCAGGGGAAGAGAGTGAGGAGTCCTACTCTAAGGAACAAGGACTGACAGAGACAGAATTTGATGAACTGACCACAGCCCCCATTAACCATTCCCCTGCATTGCTTTCCAGGAGGAAGTAGATAAATTAGAAGTTGGAGGAAACCCAGGAAGAAGGAAGGGTGGAGGTAAGGTGTTCTAAGATTTAGTTTTTGTTTCTCATTATCCTACTCTGATTTGATTGTTAATAAATTAAACTAATTTCCCCGAGTTGAGTCTGTTTTACCCATGACAGTAATTGCTGCTTTATCTCTCCCTGTCCTTATGAGCCTTCAATGTATTTTCTCTGCCCTGTCTAGCTGAGGAGGGGAGTGATAGAGTGACTTTGGTGGATGTCTGGCATCCAGTCAAGCTCAACCCACTATAGATATCTTAATGAGACTTTCTATACAGTATCTTTTCTTATGCTGTACTCTGATTCTACCAATACTTTTCTTCTATGGAAATGCATATTAAAGTATTCATGCATTGTCAATTTAAATTTTTTAAAGACAATAGTTGCTTGTTATCACTTCTTTAAGCAATAGTTCTGTCATTACAGAGATCATTAATACAGGAATCACTCTCTGAGAAAAACATTTACTTTATCAAAATCAATTGCAATTGCTGTTGTTACTCGTTCTCCTAACTTCATTAATGTTTTGAATTCATATTTCCTAATAAAGCCAAGGGAGAAAAATAAAAATACTAATAATATCAGGTCAGAACAGGAGGTCTTTTACTCACTGTTTATACAATTGAGTGTTCATCTGGACAAAGGCATAGCAATGTTTTGAGAACACACTTAGCAAAACTATGAGGATGTGGTCACTAAAAATATGGAATTGTATATCATGGAAGGGGATTAGCTTTCATCCATTTCAACAGAATATCAGAGGTAAAATGTGGTCAGCCACAGCTATGTGGCTACCTGTGTAAGGTTTGGCTGTCTTTTGTTTTCATTTCATATATGACTTTCTAGCTCGTGTTCCATCCCATCCCTCATTTGCTCCTCTATTTTGTTCTCTAGAGCAGTAAGACCCAAATACACTACTACATCTTTTGTCTATACAATCACAATTGATCTCAATAAAACATTTGCAAGACTGGGGCAATAGCTGAATATTTCATCCATTTGTGTTATTTTTAAGTGAATTTTTGAAACCTTTTGCTATTTGTTTTCAAGCAGTGTCTAAAAGCAATTAGTAGCTCACTGATTTGGGACAAATAGTATTAATAATATTAAATACATAAATGATAATGACTGTAGTAGCAACGACAATAATAATCACTGCAAGTGATTAAAACAAGAATATTAGCAATAATAGCAATAATACAAGGTGAATATATGTCTCATGCAGGTTGCAAGGTTTGCAACAGGAATCATGAAATAAGCACAGAGTCACTTCATTTCATCAAACACCAACACAGTAACTTCGACTTAAACAAAATCAGGCTGTCTAATTTATATAGGTTCTTTTTCCTTCTGTGGGAGCATTTAAAATCTGCAAGCTATACCCTAATAAGCACTGTCCTCACTGAATATACAGGAATAGAAAAGAAAGACTGTCCACAAAAACTGAAGTTTAAGAGGGGAAATAAGAAATATAAACCAACAACAGCCATAGAACCAGATAAAGGAATATATGATGATAAGTGTATGATAAGTTCTCTGCATAAGCAGTTTGTGATTTTGTCTAGTGGCTTTTGTCAGGTCATCATTCTTTCTTTGTTACACCTTCTTTTAAAAGTGCAGGTTTGCATTTGTTATTGAGGTAGCAAGTGTCTCATTTGGAGACTTGAGAGCCTTTGAAAACACAACGCAAGTTTCTAACCTTTCTCCTTTTCATTAAAATTGTTACTGTCATGTTTGTTTCCAGAGCACTTTATTTTAAATTGTTACTCTGAACATTTTTGATTCTGTCTTCCCGCAATCTGGTCAAAGACAACTGATACCTGATTTTTATGAAGTGCTGCAGAAGGTCCCTTTGAGCAGTCTTTTCAGCTTTTGAAACAAAAAGAAATTTTCTGTATTCTTAATTTTTATTTTTTCAATCTTTCCTCATCATGAATCACAAAAAGCATCTGAAGGAAAAATTGTATTGAATTTAAGTGTAAGGCACAGTCCAATTATTTCTGCAAGTGCATTGTGTCAATGAATAACTGAAAGAATGATGACACAAGGGGTTGGTAATGACATCTAAAATCTTCTCCTCAGGTTAACAGTTCCATTGCACGAGAGTTTAGTTGTGACAAAGGTTGTTAAGTACTACAGGTACTTTCATTTCCAGAAGCAGCTCTCCGAATAAGCACTTGAAGATAAACGGCCTCATCACATAAAAATATTTCCCATCATTAAAGATACTGTTAGTAGGGGGCATGGAGTGGACCAATTTCCACAGTGTGGGACCCCAGAGCAGTCCCAGCCCACAGGTTCAGCTGCCTGTACCAGCCATATGGTGACTGATAATCACCATTATCAGTGGACAGTTTGGGACGAGGCTGTCTCCTGGGTCTTGCTTTCTGTTGCATGGGGTGAACAGAGGACAGCAATATTTATGAATGCTCCAGCCTGTTTCCTTCCTCAGGTGGCTGAGGAAGTGCACTTCAGCAGAAACACCATGTGCAGCTGCAGAAGAGTCTGAGCATTACTTACTCAAAGTCAGATTTTCAGAGTGAGGTGTATCTTCATACTGCCCTGGAACCTAAGCTTCCCTTGCAAGGACAGTGGCATTTTGAAGGTTCATATGGGAACATACACTGGATAGAGATGAAATGTTGGAAATATAAAAAGAGGACTCCAGTACTTCATGCTTGAGATTGCACAATCCCTTATCACCTTCCTGTGTTACTCCTGCATTTTAGGTAGAGCTCTATTTGCACCAAACAAGACAGCGTATTGACTCTTCTGAACTACAAGGGTTTTGTAAGTGCAGTTCATCAATATTTATACCCTTGTTTAAAATCTTTTTTCCCATTTAAAATGGCCTTTGTCTTCAGGGTCAACCTTTCTAAGAGGAAGGTTTTTAAAATTTATCTATATATGTATGTGTTTTTGCAAGCTTTTTCTAAAGAAAGTAAAATATTACAGTGTTTTTCAGCAAGGCCTCAAAGTTCTTTCCAAAGGAAGGCAGGATTAGGTAGGCTAAACAAGGGGGCAAATAGAAAAAATTGAAAACATGAATTTTAAATATCTGTGGGGTTTTTTTTCTCCCAAATGATTATTTGAGGTTTGTAAGAATATAGTAGAACAGACATAGATATATGAGACTACTAGATTTTTTTTCACAAATTGCATTTCTACTTCCCCCATATAGCTTCAGTAGATGTGTTTTTACCTCTTAAAATGCTGAAAGAAATTTGTGTATATACTTACCTGAGAAAATACATATACATGAAGGTTATAGAATATGTTCAGTGCAAAATCATAACCAGTAACAATTTGGTTATCTTCAGGTTCACGTTTCTTACAAAGATTCAGTTTGAAATCATGACTCTTTAGAAGTCCATGGGAGCTTTGCTGTTGACTTCAACAATGTACAGGATCTTATCTTCAATATCTTTGGCAGAACATTTGTTTTCAGTGGAAGTTTCATCACTGTCCAGATGCCCAAGGAAGCTTTTGTGAAGGCTGAGGCACTTGAAATTCAAATTAGATTGTTTACAAGATGGAATTTCAACAACTGAACTTCAATTAGCTGTGCCTCCACCTTCTTCTCCCCTCATAACTTGAAAAAGAAATAAAATTTATTATTCTTTTTAGAGGAATGATTTTTAGGAATAGGCCTTCTTCAAATATGTTTTAGAAAAGCCCGTATTTTCTGTTTAATCTCTTTCACATCCTGTTGCTTTAATGCTGGGGTTACCCTTCTGAAAAGACATGAGATTTTGCTGCAGATTGATTGGTTTTGAGGGGTCTTTTTCTGTTCCAGCAGAACATAAATCCCTAATTCAGCCCAAAGACCACCTGAACAAGTTCAGGAGACAGAGCAAGCCTTCTTTTCATTAATGATCCCATGGGAAAAATGACCAGTGCATTGACCCCATTTTCTTTCATTTTAGGAAAAAATGAAGAAAACACTGATGTTGGAGGTGTGGCACATCATTAGGCTTGCCTGAGAGGAAGGTCTACATGTGGACAAAGAATCAAGTGTATTGCAGTCTCCTAGTATTTGCAATCACTACTTTTAAGTGGTTTGAAATGTTGATGATGAAATATTGACAGGAGCTATATTCAATTCTATTATAGTAAATCCAGTTACTGTGTGTTTTTATCTGAAGTTTGATTATAGCAATGTTCAGGATTGCATGTTTTGTTTTTTAAATTTTTATTTTCTCTGCAGAATCGCAGAAACTGAAATGGGGGGGCGCAGTGGTGAGTGTATGATATTTCAGCACAGATTTCACAGCTGAGCTAAGGAAATTCATGCTTATGAGCTGAAAGAAACTAAGATGCACAGAGACATCAAAATAGGAGAGACATGAGAGAAATAGGCAGGAATAGAACCTTGAAGACAAGAATAAGGATTTAGAGAGTGATTGTGGAAGGAAGTCAGAAAGCCAGTGTGGGGCTCAAGTAATAGCGTGACATCATGGGGAGAGACCATAAGGAAAAAGCTTCTAGCTATAAAGTGTTAGGACTTAAGAGAGGGAAAGATGTGAAATTTGAGAAAGAATAAATCTGCAGGGAGAGAAAGGACTCAGAGATTGACCAAAGATTAACTATAGGGGAGGTGAGCTAAAAATGGACTTTGATTGCAATTGAGAAAAAGAATTGACTATACTCCCTTTTTCCTATGCTTGCTCTGTTTCTCATGCTCTCTTCCCACTTACCTCAAGCAGAATTTTGTCTTGAAAGGATATTTGAGATTTCATGTGGCCTGTGAGCTTACATTGGTGATACTATTTGGAAAACACTCAAACGTTAGAGTGAGGATTTTCTGTGCAGATGTACTAAATATCAGCATTTTCTTAGCAAAGTAATGAAATTAAGAAGCAGACTGAAATAGGGAGAAACTTGGAAAGTACATCCATAAACTAGACAGACTTAGATAACTCAGACCTTAAAGAGAACTATTTAAGGCTCCCTAGTTTAAAACTATTTAGGTATATGCCTGACTTAGGCGGGGAGAATAAGGGACAGTCCAAATTTATGAGCTAATCAACAGATTTTATGTGCTGTTTTTTCAAGTAATTTTGTTTGTGTAGATATGCGCAGACTCCTTTGCAAAGGCAGTGGCCAGATGCTTGCCAGACTCATTTATTTGCCTGACTGTCAAGCCTTCAGCCAGGGAGTCATATACAACTACACACACTATTTCATATCTCTGGCAAGAGCATGGATTGAAATCTACCAGTTTCCATTAATCATGCTGTAATTCACAAACTGTTCACCACAGTCATCAGTCAAATTTATATGTGCAATGCAATTTGCAAAGGGTAAATTCATGTACCTTATTTGATCAGTCATGCTAAGTGTGATAATGTCAGATCTCTAATTTTTCCTCTTTGTAGACACTTTCCATAAGTACAAACATATCCATGGGATCATTGTGGCCATTAGAGTCTTAGAGAAAAGCACACATTGGTTTTCTGCTGGATAAAGGGAAAAGTGAAGCTACAACACTCTAATTCTGGACAAACTGTCTGATCTTTATATTCTAATGTATCCTGTGCTGATAAAATTGTGTGTCTATGTAGACTTTCAATTTAGGGGTCACTGGCCATGTTAGTGGCCAAATACCCTCAGTAGTTCCAGGTAAACAACTTTGATTAAAGGTTCTGAGCATTTTAATTGTATTTCCTTCCTCATTAATTTTTGTTATCATAGAAAGAGCTCCTCTCATTAAATTCTGGTATATGAAGTGGACCAGTAAACCAGTAGGCAACCAAGTAGTTCCTTGAAACTGGAGATTGAGCTGTGCAGAGACACTCACCAATGTTCTAACTTACTAATAGAAAACTTCAATAGACTTTTATGGATGAGTGAAATAGTGCAGAGAAAAAAGTTTTGCTATATTTATTATAATGCAATGGGATTTAGTTAGGCTAGAAATGAAGCTGAATTAAAAAGCAATGTGGAAGGTAATAGTTTATCAATAGTTAATAGTAACTAACCTGATGTACTGAAACCTTGCTTGGAATCAAGAGGTCTGAGAAAAATTTCTTTACAAATTATTTTCATTTATGCATTCTCATACTGTGGTTTATTTATTTCAAAAAATAGTGGTGTTACTTAATTTCATTTTTAAACTGGCTTTTTAAATTCTAAACCTTGTCAGTGGTTCTGTCATGCACACCTCAGAGGAATAGTTCAAACAGATCTTCTTTGATGATATTTGGGTTTGGGTCTATTTCACATTCACCTACCAGCAATGCATTTGAGAGTCTGGGCAAGAGAATTTGTAAAGACTTCAGAAAGACAAGCTAGATGTAGGACTTTATTAACCTTCTTGGCAGGCCAGATGTAAGAGATATAGAATATTTAAATTTATTTATAATAACATTTGTCTGATACTTCTGAAGAAGGAAAACTGCTAACTTCTCGCCCCCATTCAATTTATCGCTTCAATAATTTTGTAGAAACAAGTTCCCAGTGAGCAGAAACTTTTAAGTGTGAAATTTCCTGAATCTTCATAAAAGAACCTGGTAAGAAAATTATATTGTAATATATTGAATCAAACTAGATTACGCTTAATCGCTGTAAGTGGCAACCACATCCTTACTTCTTAAAAGGAATTTACTTGGATCACATCAAAGCAACAATCCCAAATGAAGATTGATCTGTGTAACTGTGATCCCTGTACTTTTCAGCTTGTCATGCTTTAATCCCATAAGCTAAGAAGATGCAGGAAACAGATCAGCTGCCTGGGTTACATTTTACCTGGTTATACTTACTCATATGATCTTCATTTCTGCTTGACAGCAGGTAGCCTATAATTTTATCAAGGATGAGAATACATAACAAGTAAAACCAGGAGATATAGGCGAAGTTCTTAAAAATAGAATGACCTCTTTATTTCTCATCATGCATTTGTCCCCTTCTGTTTAAATAGCTTACTAGCCAGAAAGTTAGGAAATTAAGTGGTCGACAGATGAATCATGCCGCTTGCAGGTACTAGAAATATATACACTTGAGATGTGAGGTTATTAAAATATCTACATGATACTTATTCCTCTAAAAAGAGTGGAAAAAATCTTCTCAAATACATTGGTGGTTTTAGGAAAGCCCAGATTAATTAATACAGACAAATCATTTACTCTATATGTCAAATAGGGAAACCCAGGTTTGAATTTTTATATGCTGCTTTTTTTTTTCTCAGTAAAACACCAGTTCCCTCAATGTTCACTGGTGGACTGTCTTGGAGGTACTGAAAGATGATGGATATATACTCCAGAGATGTTAGATTATTAAAACTGCAACAAAGTGATGAGCCTGAAGTCATGACCATTGCTAGTGCTTAGTGTGGCTTCATGGGCCTTTGAATTCTGCTTCTCAGTCGTGCCTCTGCTGTTCCTCCCATTGGTACATCTTTGCAAGCAGTTGCCTTGTAGCTTTTCAT
>NW_008650154.1:148953-152412 GCF_000695815.1 Acanthisitta chloris | reverse complement strand
CCCCCCCCCCCCCCCGTCTATGCTTCACTGTTCTTGTTCTTTGTTTTCAGTTTTTGGTTTGGGGTTTTTTTCCCCTTTATTTTTTTTCTCTCTGCTTGTTAGCCTTTTGCACATCTTAATGTTGGAAAAACAAAACCTTGAAAAAACAAAACCTTGATGTGATATTCTCACACACACCTACATTAATAACTAAAGAAATGAAAAGAAAAAAAGAATATTTTTCCTCTCATTTGCTACATTTCTATGAACATCTAAGGTAAGTGTAAATTAGGCATAATTTGGGTTTGGCTTGGCTTTTTTTTCTCTCTCATTTTCTACTTTATTTTTTAATGAATGTCTGCATACATGCCTTCAGACTGAGACTTCTCCTTAGGGAATGTCAATATTGAAGAGGTGATTTTGGGCTGATGAAATTTCCAAAGGTTTGGAGAGTTTTGACAAAAAACAAAACAAGCAATCCTCTAGGCAAAGGAGCAGCGAAAACAAATGGCGTTACTCCTATATAAAATTCATTGCTTCTATTTTTAACATCCTTCATTAATGTTTGAATTCTTTTTAGGCTGTGAGTAGGTCTGTATCAAATGGATGAATTTCTTTTGTCAGGTAGCTATTTTGCAGTCCTCCTTTCTAGCATATGGTGTCCCAAATAAAGTATTTTATTCATATCTAAACTACTTAACCATCATGAGAAAAGTTTTCAGTGGTGCCTATGTACAGCTTGCAAATGCTACAAAGAGCCCAGAACCAGATTCAGCAGATGTATGATGCCATGGCTAGATTAAGATCTTGGATCAAGCAAAAAAAGTAATCCTATTTTACCTGCAGGACTATGCCAATATCTTTGAGCAGCATGGTATTGTCACATGAGCAGTAGTGGCTTAGTTAAAGTCTTGAGTTGTCCTATATAACTTTCCTCTACTGCTGTCCTTCTCTCTCTATTTACTATAGAGTTAGCTGCTTTTCTGATTTAGAAGCATCAGGTGGGGCTGCTACTTAGGAAATTTCATCTTTTTTGAAAACGTTTAGTAGAATTGTGCACATGTGCATGTGTCTGTGTGAGTATGCACATGTGTAAGTTTCAAATTACAGTATCATGCAAAACAGAACGGGATAATCATCAACAAGAAGGTATTAGCTAGATGAGAGTGTTGAAGAATGGCTATCTTTGTAAAGCATCTGGTTAACTCTTTCCTATGTTAGGAGAGGACCCTCATGGAAGAAATGTTAAGGCATATGCAAGACAAGAAGGTGATCTGAGAGAACCAGAACAACTTCACTAAGGGCAAATCATGCCTGACCAATCTGGTGGCCTTCTGTGATTGTGTGGCTGCAGTGGTCAACAAGGGAAGACCAAGCGATGTCAACTACTTAAAATTCTGTAAGGCCTTTCACACAGTCCCAAACAGCATCCTTCTCTCAAAACTGGAGAGATACAGATTTGAAGGGTAAACTATTCTGGAGTCGGATGGATGGATGCAGCCAGAGAGGCTGAGAGAGAAGGGTTGTTCAGCTTGAAGAAGAGAAGGCTACAAAGAGATCTCACTGGAGCCTTCTGGTACTTAAAGGATCTTGTATAAAGGGAGAGTGAATTTTTACACAGGCAGATAGTGATAGGGAAAGTAGGAACAGTTTTAAACTAAAAGAGGAGAGATTCTGTACTGTGAAGGCATTAAGGCACTGGAACAAGTTGCCCAAAGTAGTTGTGGATGCTTTCTTTGTTCAATATGTGTCCAAGACCAAGTTGGATGGGGCTCTGAGCAACCTGGTCTAGTGGGAGGCATCTCTGCCCATGGTGAGACAGAACTAGATGATGTTAAGCTCCCTTCCAATTCAAATAATTCTATGGTTCTGCGCCCCTTTTTTCTTTTTGCTGATCCCAAATTGCCACTTGCTCAGTGCTGGGAACTTGGTGGTAGTCAGGGAAACCCTGCCACTGTGCAGGTGCAATATGCTTCCTCCTCTTTCCTTCTGCGACTGTTTCTCAGCTGGACTGGTGCTCATTGAAAAAAAAAAAAAAACAAAGAAAAGAAATAAGACCCAGAAAGATTTTAGAGAGGTTTATGGGGGAAATAGATCCCACTCACCCCTAAGTAAGAGCCCCACAAATCCCTTATCCTTTAATCCCTTGTGTAATTATATTCCAAACAATATACAGAGTTAAAAGGGAGGGGAAACTTACTTCACGGGGCATGAAGCCAGATGTAGGCAAATTTAGTCTTCTGCTAGATACAGATAAAATACACTTCCCAGATTTCTACACGTCTAGTACAGAGAAAACAAAAGACTATTTAGTTGCTTCCCGGACTGCAGAGCTGACCAATCTGTTGCTAAAAAACATAACCACATCTAAAACAATGAATATTTTTGTTTCCAGTGTGAAAAACTATTTGTTCCAGATGTTAAGTGGTTGTCAACAATAACAAGCATTTTTTCAGTTCATCAGAAAAGCATGCATCTTCTCAAAAGTGATGGCTGGTGCAGCTATTGTGTTGCAGTCATGACAATGACTGAAATAAAGCCGTGTGATACTGGAAGGCAGGCAAAAAAATCTGAAACATTTCTCAAAAGAGCTAATATCAGAACAAAAATATCTGAGTCAGGCAAGCCAATCCTCTGACTTTTCTGATCCTAGAATGCATTGATAATGATTATTTGGGTCTCTTAAACTTCTGAAACTTCAGCTGAAAATGTATAAAAATTATAGTTATCAAAATCTCAGCTGTGTTTAGAATTCCTCTCAGTTGAAGTCCTAGTTACCCACTTGACTACACAACAGCAGATGTTTTAGTCTCCAAGAAGTTCCCTGACCTCAGCTGGGATTTGCTATGTTGCACAGATTCATATCCTTAGGGCCATTTGTATAGGTTTTCAGAGGATCATCACAACCAAATAAAGGCTTTTCTCTTCCCTCCCTTCCTCCCTCCTTCCCTCACATTTCCTTTTATACTTTTTATATCCTTTTACTCTTTTCTTTCTTCCTCCCTCCCTCCTTCCCTCCTTCCTTCCCTCTCACACCCCTAGAAAACAGGATGCATTCCAATAAGTGACTGCAATTTCACTCAGGTTTGTATTTACTTTGTCAACTAAATCAACTCACATCAAAACTCAGAAATATTCTTTAAAGCACTTAAATATTCACCTGTAAAACAGTGTAAGTACTATGCTTACATGATACATCTGGAGCTCATATTGTGGTCATATGACAACAGACTTATTCTGTTCTATTAATGTCTAAAACCAGTGTAATGGTACCTTGGAGCTGTTCAGCTCTCAGGGATCCCTCAACATGCAGCTGCTGTAGTGTCAGTCTGAAAAATCTTCCCTCTTTACTCTGAGTTTACTAGTAGCCATATCCTCCTAACTGGGAAAAAGTATTGCTCAAATTAATAACCCTAAGCTCTTAGTAGCACACCTCTATGCTACACCTAGTAGTACATCTCTACTTTGCTTTTAATACAA
>NW_008650154.1:131920-148940 GCF_000695815.1 Acanthisitta chloris | reverse complement strand
TTCCCCTATAAATCACACTGAGATAAAATTTGTCTAGAAGTCCTCATAGCATTTACCAATTTTAACTAGAGCGATAACTTTAAACAGAGCCAAATCTCAGAGACAAAAATGTACATTTCTCTTTTAATGCAGCTGATCTGTGACTGCAATTTGTTGTTACCTGAAGGCAGGGTGTTTTCAGTACTTAGAGGAAGGTGCTGTAACACTGAAGTGAGAGTGATGGCTCTTGAGAGATATGTTTGCACTTCCAGTTTATTCTCAGTGAGACAGACATACACACAAACATAGACACACTCACAAATTAAAATGCGAGCATCCAACATTTTTAATAGCTTATACTTCATTTGTTTTTTATTTTTGGTAGGATTATTTTGTTTGCTTTTTCCAAATGACATTTTTCATTTGAATTATATAGTGGATTTTAGTTTATGAAAGCTTACTGAAAATTTAGTGCGATATGGTATTTTGGTGCCTCCATTCCCAACAGTTCTCTAATATTCTCAGACAGTCAGCAGGATGTCTGGCTGTCTGCAATATGAATAGCTGAACATTTCTTGTAAAAAATGGAGTGCACTACATTGCTGGAATTGCACGAAAAAAAAGTCTTTAGCGATATGGAAAAAGGCTCAGGGACCTTGGATGTCAGTTCTAGGAGAGATGAATTTATAGGTAGAGCAATCTCTCTCCTCAAACTGACATCTGAGATCCCAGAGGCTTTCTCCGTAACACTGAGGATTTTCTTTTTTTCATGCTTTTCCAACAATATAATGCATGATGTGTGTAGTATTTTGAACAATTTCACACTCAAAGCACTAATGACAAACTTGGGCTTAGAAAATTTCCACCCCACCCCTTCAATATTACTGAATCAGTTCTGGGTTTGGCAGCAATTTGCTTAAGAAAGCGGGAAGAAGCTCTTGCAATGAAGGGCAAAGGAGATCAGAGTTCAAAATCAAATGGTTACATTTGCTTTTTATTGAAACCTCTTCTACGTGTTCAGAATGGGTAAATGAGTAGATCTTGAAAAATAAGCTCAAAACTCTCCATACATCTAAATTAGGCACTACATCATAACTCTTATGTCTCCTTTCCATTTCACTTATTACAGTAACTCTCTTATAATTACCTACACTTCTCAAAGAAATTGCCAAGCCTGCAAGTTTTTTCTTAGGTGATAGTGTGAGTTTTCTGAGTTCCCTTTCTTAAATGCAACAGTCAATATGAGTCTATAGGAGTTTGCCATTGATTTAAATGGAAACTTTGCTTGGTCTCACTGATTTGCAATACCCTTACTATCTCAGAGCAACCAATGCTGATGATTTCACTTGAACAAAGAAGAAAGTCCACATAACAATATTTTTGCTTTCCTTCACACATACTATGACACTCTTATATGTAGTGCCTTATATATTTTTTATTGCAGAAATTCATCCCTTAAGGAAGCTTATTATTAGACAATTTGATTCTGAACACATTTGGAGATGGACAGGTAAAAGTAAATTTTAGTGGAAAATATCAGTTTGCAAATCAGTCCACCTAAGGACCTCAGTTTTTATAAAATCCTAAACTATTAAAAAGTACTGATTTTCAAATGTCCTTCAAGTGCATACCTCTAAAAAGAATGCTTTTCCATATCATGACAGAATAATAAAACAGGTGACTCCCCAGACTCTTAAAACTAGCAGCCCTGAGTGACTTCAATAATAATTCAGCTATTTATTAGAAAACAGTTTAAATTATATTTATTTGAACTCAGTTAGTACAAACAGCAGTACACAGATAGCCCACATTTTTCATATTAACTATACAAAGGTTCTGATGGCACTGGTTTGCCTTATATAAACTGCTGGTTTTTAAGGTGGCTTAGTGGTGGGATAAACAACAAAAAAGATATCTGCCTGTCATTTGAAGGAAATAATTAGATAGTAAAAAGCTGAAAAAAATATGTTGAGAAGAGGCCATCTTCTACAGTTTTGTCAACCTGTTTCTTTCTTTTCTTCTTAGTTTTCCTGCCAAGCTGGAATACTGTGTTTATTATACGTAATGTATTGCACAGTCACATTAGTCAGTGTTTGAGATGAATACAGAAACTTTAAAACATCACATGTGGATACATAACAATGTACTATTAAAATATATTAAGATATTCTATTCAGCAGCAACATTTCATCTCTTTGCAAATGAATATTTGAATCAATTATTTCAGATCAGCTGTTGAATGAGTGCAAATAATAATTTCATGCCATCATGAAACAGTGCTGCAAGAGTTAGTTAAAGTGGTATTTTTCTCAGTGAAACAACTAGATCTAAAATTTTATTCCAGGTACAGAAGCATATTTTGCTATGCTGAAAAGATTTTTTTTAAATTATTTTTAAAGCCTTTTGATGCTGTTCATATTGCTGTTATTTTATATTTACTTCATTAAAAACAACAACTGAACTGTCAAAACATTCAGGCTTTCCTATAACAAAACATTTTTTTGTCAAAATTATTCAGAGAACTTTGTATGATTCCAGAAATAATTTGAATCCTACCTTCCACCCACCCCAACATAGATTTATTTTTGGGAAAAAAGTATTCAGTGAAAAAAATGTTAATTTTTTTCAGTAGCTGAAAGCTGATCACGTCTGTCCCTAACAGAGCAGTAGACAGCAGAAAAATCTCCTTTATATACATAACGTTGCTGGAGTATCACTGTAGGTTACGTTCAAATGCTAAAGTCATCCTTCACATAATGCTTTTGAAGTCACTTAAACCATGATCAGGCTTTAGCCATGGTGGTTATGGAGGAAGTTGTGCTTTGATCTCACAGCTCTTCATTACTTGGAAGTTCACAGTGTTTAGTGTGCCTGTAGCATGGTACAAGACAGAAAGCACCACTCTCCCACCCAGCACACTCAAAGCTTTGTCTCTCATACTGATGCAGCTCTAGTAACTTCAGAGAGACTGGCACAACTGAAAAGAGAAACTAGGCTAGGAAATACCCTGTTGCTCATACTTACTCTAGTTGTGTATATTATCTGTGTTTGTAAAATGCATCACATAAAAATGTACAGCCTGCCAAACAGTGATATATAGTGTCAGTTTAATACAGTGCTTTGCACTTTGTATTCCTCCCCCCGATTCCTATTATAGGTGGCAATCACTAGACTTGGATTCAAGGTGAGAAAGAGATTTTACTGGCAGTGATGCCCATTTCTAAGCAGACTCCATGAGTAATTGTGTAGGCAGCTTTTGAGTTACCTCTGGGTCACTCATGATTAGACTGCTGATGAGAAATCTGAGGTACCTACTCCTCTTGCATGTCATTTCCTTCTAATTCACTTTGATTCAGGGAAAGCTTTTTTTATTTATTTAACTATGAAAAAAATAAGCTTCTGTAAGTCCAGTTGCTGAAACAGTACAGAAACAGACCTGTTGTAAGACAGTACAGGACTATGTGTATAACACTACAAATGTACAGGGTTTATGAAGCTTAAGATATCCCCTACTTTTTATGTTTCTCCCCACATTTTTATGTGTAAAGCAGAGGCAAAATGCACACATTTTTCCTTTGATCATAGGAAGGCATATATTTATTTTAGATGAATAGAATTAAAATTATTTTCTTTTTGAAAAAGCCTTGCATTATAGTGTAAAAGCTGTAATTCGAAAAGGTTGCAATCCTATATTTGGAATCACTGAAATGTTAGTGGATACAGCTCATTTTTCACCCTTGAATTTTTCATTTGTTGCTTTCAATAATAATATTTGCATTTCCATTGTGGTGGAAAAAAAAACTTGTCTCTTTCAGTAAAATGGACAGAGATAGGAAGCCAGATAATTGCTATGTGCTTGTACTTAACAAAGAGGGACAATAACAAAATGCAATATTTTTGAACTAAAACTAAATTTTTTTTTGTGAGGAATATTGATGTCAGGAGGAGGAGGCAGGATGATGTCTGCATTTACTTTTGACACCAGCAGTTTTCAGAGCAGAACATGATGTTGTTTGTAAAAAGGAAAGGTCTCTGCCTGGAGCTCGCAGGGGTTTTGAGTGAGCTTAGTAGCTGCTGATGTGTGGTTTATAAATAGAAAACCCCTTTAAAAGAGTGTGCCAATGTCAACTCTGTTTTCTGTGGTGTCTTGTGACACTGACAGGGATTCACAGCACCCATCTCCAGGTTCCAATGATCAGGAGTGTGGAGTCAGATGTGCAGGCAGAGTAGGGATGGTCTAGTTTCTGTTCAATTACAAAGAAAATTTAAAGAAATCTGTATATATCCACATTCTATTATAGTATGTATGTATGTAGAGGGGAAGACACAAACTGCAGCATTGAGTCAAATGCAGCACCCATGAGGTGGGCAACAGTTTTGCAACTGCCTCCTGTTTGCTAGATTTCACCCCTAATTACTCTCTGAAACACCTAGGAATGTAGAGATCAGTGTTTCAGTTTCTTTTCTTGAGATTTAAGGCTGATATCACTCCATCCTGGGTGAACAGAGTTCTAGTGTTTCCAGTTGTTCTGGAATAGCAATTAGATTAAATCTGTAAGTAGCACTAAAAGCATGATAATTTTAGGTGACTGTTCTGTAATAACCCCAAGTGAGTGAGAAGCATGCTTGATATCTGTCTGGTGTGGGAATCTTCAATAGTGAGGTTGGTTTTGTATTGTTTCAGTACTTAAAAATGTAATTCTTTATTAATAGGAATTCTGCAATCTGGCAAATGCTCAGGACAGGAGAAACTATTGTTTCATAATCTTTATAACCTTGCGCAACATATGTTTGAAAATCAAGAAGGGAAAACATATGTCGAGGGATTCTGCATTGCAAAAACTCATATGAAAGGGGAAAGATTACAAGGAGACAGAATGAGAAAGTGTATTAAAATGAAAGGAATCCCATGAATATTCAGTCAATAACTCTTGTCACTGCTGATGTGCACTAAGAGCTCCTGAGTACTGAGCAGTATGGTTAGGTGAGACAAAGGCAGACCATACATCTTTACACCCTTCAGACACTTTGGCACAAAAAGCCTACATTAAAACTTAAAAGACCATTGTCAAATACACAGCATGTTGGAATCCATGCTTGCCTTCAACTTGTGTTTAACAGGATGAACATAATGTTTTTACAGAACTGAGAATATATTCAAATTCTATTTATTTTTTTCAAAGCAGCTTTAATACTTGCTTTAAAACTCTTTAGCACCTCCTGACAAGAGCACCATTCAACATCAAATGTGCATCTTGTGTCAGAGATAAAAGGTCAAAAATATATGGCAATGTCCATTGAATTGAGTGAAGATTTTAATTATAGCAGGCTTGGTTATCTGTGCCTTAGTCCCTCTGCTAAGGTTCTTCATTTAAAGATAAACAAAATTTAATGGGAGCTCTTATTTTCCAATTTTTTAAAACAATTAAATATCTATAACATAGGGTTACATTTACTTTCAGTGATATTGTTATGTCTTGCAATGCTTGCAAAAATGTATGATATAGCTGTTATACTGAATAAATTTATCTGGGCTAGACAATTAAGTTATTTTTAAAACATCATTCTTCATACATAAGAATAGAATGTTAGCACTTTAATGAACCATGTGAGGATTTGAAATTTCTGCTTCTGTAATAATAATGCCTTGTAATTGTCTATCTGAAAGACAGGGAAAAGGAAAGACAAGGTTAGTGCCTTTGACTGAAATATTCCTAAGAGTAGATACTTCTAAATTTAACTGAGAAGGAAAGTAAAATGAAAACATCAGCTAGAGGAGAGACAAAACATGTACAAGATATGACCCTGAAATGATGCATCTTTTTACAGACGTCTCTGAATACCTGGGAATACAAGTGCCTACAGTACACTCCAGTACCACAATGTAAATACCAGTTTAGGAAGAGCACAAGCCAACAGTGCCAAATTGTTCACCTTTTGAAAGGCATCTTTAGTAAGCATTCTATGTACTTAAGTCTTGGGCTTAGCGTCTCTGCCCTCACTAATACCATAACTGAAGAAGTTCCATCTTGTTTCAACATGCAAGGGTCTGGTGGGGGCAGTAGGTCCACACACATACATGTTTTATATAATTATTTTATCTAAAGCATCATGGAAATATATCATACAATAAACATATACCATTAAATGTCTCACAATAAAACAAAGCAAAAAAAGCATCGAAGTGTAAATTTTAAATTAAAGAAATCTTGTGGGATTTTTTCTCTATGTTAAACAACTGAAAGTTGGGCATGACTCAGTATGTATTCTGAAAAATTTCACTGTGGTTTTCTATTTAAGCATTGTATCTAAAAACTTAATCTGGTGGTAAAGCATTTGAAAAAGCCTTACACTGGATCTGTTTGTACTGTGTAGTAATAGTCTAAAAAAGCACTCTTTTTTCATTATTTTTTCTTTTAGGACGAGCTAAATATTTGAGGTGGTGTTAAAATTTATTATGCAAACACAAGCAGACATTAGATGCTACTTGATCTGAAATAAGCAGATAATATACAACAATGCTTGTTTCTGTTCTCCATTATTTGGACTAGCTTAGGCTGGGGAAAATCTTTAATGCAATATGCCTAGAAATAAATAAAAGCATGTGTTCTTTAACCCAAAGCTATCAAATGTCTAAAGTGACAATAAAAATAAGAAAAAATGAACTCATTAAAGAATAAAAATATCACAACAATTATATGCCCATTTTTAACAATTTTGTATTTTCTGTAGACATTGAGAAGTGGAGTTATCATACTTAATTTATAATATCTGCCAGGATATCAATACTGGGTAAGATGCTGATACTGAAGAGATGATGATCATAAATGCATGAAATTCAATACTAAACACATTACAAAAAAATTATTAATCCTGAATTTTGCCATCACCTGCTATGCTCTGTATAGCCTCTGGTTTTCTAACCCCATTTGGCTGAACTGTGTTTCTTTCTCCCCTAGTGCTGTTAAAAGAATGAACTGGTGAAACCCTCCTGTTCTGTCCCCAGAGCTGCTTTTTTTTCTCTTTCAAAGCAGCAGACCTGAGCAAAATTGTTGAGCTTAAACTATTAGTGGTGTCTGTGTTGGGGATATCTCCTCTTGTGTCCTAAAAGTTGTCAGGAAAGGGAAAGGGAATTTCAGCATCAACAGTGTCTATGTATGAGGCAGCCTCCAACACAGGGTGGAGGCCTCCAGTAAGAACTCCAGCTTCTATATAAGATCAGATAACCCACAGATCTCAAATTACACTTCTTTTTCATCCAAAATTATTAATAATATCACAATAATTTCTTGTATTGGGATAGTTATTCTGATTTCAGTAAAGTGCAAGATTCAAATGGTGTTGCCCATCAAATATATGTATATTTTTGTATTGTCAGCTAAAACATATACTTACTAATGGACAGATCAGGCATACTTATGCATGTTTGTTAGGATGTGTTTATGACTCTATCTTTTTTTTTACTCACCTAGTTACAAGAATAGTTGCATACTCAGTGGTTACAATCTATTGGAACATATGTGGATATTACCAAAAATATGTAACAGTAATTTCTCAGCTAGATTCTTGCCTGATTCACCTGTATGACATGACATCACAAGAAATCAGTAATATCTCTAGTCTGAATCCATAGAGTTGCATAGCTTTTGTACTAGTCGAATATCACACCAAACCTTAGCCAGCTGCTGAAGTCACCACTCAAATTAAGGTAAACAGGTTTCTGCACAGACCACATTGGGCACAGAGTACCTGAATCAGAAGTAAAAGATGGGTAAAAGCATTGTATTTACACACACAATTGCATATAAAAAGTGAAAGAGAGAGGCATATATGTGATTACACATATGTCTCTTCCACATGAAGGATCCTTCAAGATGAATTCTGGCTTGAAGCTAAGGCATAAACCCATTCAATTGCACAGTCATATCTTCTTGTGGATAAGCTGACAAAGAATGAAGTCATAGCAGCTAAACAGGCTTCTTACTTGTTTCTGTTGTTGCTGTTCTCTGCAGCACCAACAATTATACAGCACTGAGCAACTCCAGCCTCCAAACACAGCAAACCTCTCCCAGTCGTCTCAGTTCTGAGTGATTACCCTTCTGAATAGGGGGCCAGTTGTTTAGAGACCAAGCAAAGAAATGTGAAGGTCAAACACAGAAGACAGACACACCTTCTATCTGAATTTAGAATTAATGACACAAGCCAAAATAAAGCTATCTCAGAAAACTTTCTTGCTGGAAGGAACCTATTTCAAATGCTCAAGTCTTATGCAGTTTTTTGTTAACCCAAATTGCTTACTCCGACTCCTGTGATCCTCTATCCTGCGGAAGTTTCAGAAATGTGCTACTTCAGGCAAAAATTAAACCTGTAAATCATGCATGTCTTTTCAAGAGAATACAGGAATAAACTGAAAAAAAGAGATTTTCACACACGATCTACAAATGTATAGCAGAAATGCTAGTGAACTGACACTTTGTGAAAAATGTACAACTTGCTCTGGGCATAAACGTTAAGTCTGACACTTCCCTGAAGCATCATTACTCTGTGAACATGAACTGTGGTCACTCAAAAAAATCCCCAAATGACAAGTGGTTGCACTGGAATTGGCTACCGTGGTTAAAATGACTACAGGTGAACAAGAAAAGTGCTACCAGTGAGCACAATAACAAAAAAGTGACAAGAGGAATTATGATGAATGAAAGCAACTCAATATACTAAGTTGTATCCCTAGAAGAACCAGATAAATTAGATGTAGGTTGCATCTGAAAAGGGCAAGAGGGAAAAAAATATTCATCATGTAGTCAACACTGTTTCAAGTCCTTGGTCTTAAAACAAAGTGTGCTACTCATTGGAGCAGAAGAGGACTTGAGGAAGCATGTGATGATGTCTCCAGGGGAAACAGAAGATATTGACAGAGTACAGAACAGAACTGAAGGTGTCCAACAGACAAATGCTTTATGTCTCTGAGAAAGTTTTGTCACATTTGGGAAAAAGATTAAAAAAACACCTGTATGGCTTCACTGTCTTGGGAGT
This sequence comes from Acanthisitta chloris, assembly GCF_000695815.1. Lineage (NCBI taxonomy): Eukaryota > Metazoa > Chordata > Aves > Passeriformes > Acanthisittidae > Acanthisitta > Acanthisitta chloris. The sequence goes on along the minus strand of NW_008650154.1, from coordinate 139,928 downwards.
CACAGAATGAGCTAAGGTATATATAGAGTATGTAAACCCACTAATCATTGTAGGCAAAAATAAAAAAAAGTAAAATATTATGTACAGAATCCCAAAGAATTTATATCCATCCATCTCTACATACACACACACATACATACACACACACACACACATATGTATGTAAAGGAACATTTCTCCTACCTTCAAGGATGGAGAACACAAAAGATGCAGAGGCCTATCCTCAGAAAATTCTTTCAGCAGGGAGACAACCAACATGTACAGTGAATGCCTTAATGAGCAAAACCTGAAATTCCCTGGGTCCTAGAAGTTGTGCTGCCCTTCTAAATAATGTTAGCCTTTATCTATCTTAGATAATTATGAATGGCCATCTCTGCAGCCCACATCACAAAAACCTTGCCACCTACATGCAATACAGATATTTGTGTGCATTGCAGAGGTGGGGGCAATTTGTATGAATGCATATATGCTAATTCATGGAGACCTGGCTTATTGAATGATAAGTAATTTATATCCTTGGGAGTCTGATTCTTTACATCTATTACACAGTTCTAAAAACTTCTAGTCCCTAAAAATCCATTTCCAGGAATCATACAATCATACAATCAACCAGGTTGGAAGAGACCTTAAAGATCATCGAGTCCAACCCTACCATTGTTACTAGACCATGGCACTAAGTGCCACATCCAGTCTCATCTTGAAAACCTCCAGGGATGGTGAATCCACCACCTCCCTGGACAGCCCATTCCAATGCCTGGCTACTCTCTCTGTAAAAAACCTCTTCCTAATATCCAACCTAAACCTCCCCTGACAGAGCTTGAGTCTGTGCCCTGGAAGTCATACATGGAACTATATTAGTACAATATAGAAATATAAAACAAATAATCCATGCTCTCATTTCAGCTTGAGAAAAAAATTATATGGTTAGAGTAAACCAAATTGGTTTTAGGGGCTTATCTCCCATTAGTATACTTTATGAATATAAATTTGAAACACTAATTCCAATAGCAGAAAATTCCCAAAGTAACAAAAATTCATCAGAGTCCTCAAATACAAAGCAGAAGGTATAATACCCTGATAAATAAACGTCATAAATAAAGTGAAATGAAAATGATAAAACCGAGTCAAGGGAGCATCAGATGATTTATGCCAGGTGAAGGTCTTGTTCACATAATTGAAGCAATCACAGTTAGACCTAAATATATTTTTATCAGGTGGTATTCAAGCTATTTTTCCTCAAAATCTCTCAACTGTAACATGTCACCTCCAACAAGAATTCTACAGACTTTTTCACCTGAGGATGGCCTTTGCAAAGATATATATATTCATACCTGGCAAGCAACCCCAGCTTCTTTCAGAAAGATTCTTTGCGTCTGTTTAAATGTCAAAAGTAGCCTCCAAAACCAAACTGTTGCCAAACCAAGACTGTGTGAATGTCACAGTGATGCATGCTACATACATACTGTTTGCATACTTTTTATGCATGTCAAATTCTGTCAGATTCACCTTAAAGAAATGCTGTATTTCCGAAGAAGCTACCTGCAGCCTACAGTAAAATAATACTTATGCTCTGCATGGGTCAGTAGTTACCAGAGTTTCCCAGCATCAGGATGAATAAAAGCACTTTGTACATCTGTTTCTCAAGTTTTAACACATCCATAGTGCCTGCTATCACAGAAGGACCTTATTAAAATATTTCAGCCACATTTATAAAAATTACTATTTGCCTTACTTCCACATACAGTTAACATGGGGTTTTTTTCTTAATTTTTGGTGGGCCTTTTGTATAACTAAATTATTGTGTCATGGAAAGAGCTCTTTCCTAGTTAATCTCAGATTTCTAAAAACCAAATTATTATATCTGGTGGCATCAGAGGACTTACTACCACTGGGTATCTCGTATTAGGTTATAAAAATTGATGTATTTCATTCTGTGCCAGCCAATTTTCAGATTGAAACCCATGGTTGTATCATGTAAGTCCAAATCTAATAGCTATATATCTACATGGAGCCCAGTGGAACTGCAACTCCTCAGGGACAAAAAGGGTGTGGGTTGGTGCCCATTTATAATCATAACACAATAGTCATTGCCATGATGATTCAACACAGTGAAATAAAAAAAATTATCATAGTCATGTATCTCTACTCAAGAGATTATTTTTTTAATGTGTTTCCTTTGACTTCTCCTCTGTTTAGGTTTGTAAATTACAGTTTTAATTTACAACTCAACTTCGGTTGCAATCAACAAAAATCCTAATGGTTTTTCAAACATTCATGTTGGCCCAATTTCAGGAAAACATACTGAGTTAGGGGTCAGTGTTTGACAGGGCTCATTTCCAGCTATACTTTCTTCTTTATTCCTCTTATACTACTTCTGAAAATGCTGGTTCACTGGTGGTCAATTAACTACTAATAGAAAGAGGAAATCCTCTTTACAAGAAGAATTTCTTTTAGAGCTATGACCACCAAATTAGGCATTCATTTACTGCACTTAGGTAAGACCTGAAACCTGTGGATCATGAATACTCCATAGAACAGTTATAATTGAAAATATTTTTATCTTTTGTTTAAAACATATTCAATGGTATCCACTGCAAACACTATTGAAAGATATATTTAGCACATAAGAAGATTGTATTAGCGTACAATCATTTTATTTTAAGACATGGATGCTGCTGCTCATTGACTTCTATCTTGTTGTACTTCCCTTTATATGGTGGTAATTAGTTCTTAGATTTGTAGAAAAGGACCATTTTGTTTCCTCATGGTGAAAAGTTGCTAAACAGTGTAGTAGAATAGACATCACAAGATATGCTCTTTGAACCTTGCCAGACTTACAAAACTGATATTTTTTTCCTTCCAGCACATAATTTTTTAGTCTCAGGAATTAATCTGCAATCTGGATTCCTGCCTCCACTGTGTCCCTGTGCTCCTCTGATCTTGTGGAGATGGACTTTTGGTGGGCTGATAACTCCTGTGATTAGCCTGGGAGGAACTAGGACAGAATTTGAGCTCTCCCATCTGCTGTTGTCTCTGTCTTCCTTTGTGGGGTGCAGATGAACTTTAGCTACATAATCTAACATCATGTTTTGACCCATTCCTTATCACCACACACCTGCACTGTCTGTGCTAGATCCTGTGCCTCTGAAGCCTCTGCTGCCCTTCTCTCTACATACTTATGTTAGAGTCATAAATGTCTCTTTCTATCCGGAAAAACTGCTTGTTACCTGTATATCAAACTATAATACCACACCAAAACAATTGTAAACCAAATTAGATATGTATATCTGGTCAGTTAGACAGATGCTTCCACAGTGGAATCAAGCAAGACCTGGAGGCAGGTTAAGAAAAGCCCAGCTGGAGCAGACCTGACAAGCCTCTTTCCTGAGGCTGTGCAAACTCAGCACAAAGCTTATGGCCTGTTACTAGCCCTGGCAATACTGTATTACAGGGCTACATGGTTACACTACATCACAATCAAGCAATCAGGAACATGGGGGCCAGACAACACATCTTTCAGTACACATGACACACTAACGGCCTTTTGGATATGCACTCTGGAAAGATTTCTAACTGTGTAATTAGCTATTCATGACTTTCCAGCCTAGAGACTCTTAGAGCATAGTTTTCTGATATCTAAAGAATTTCTGAAATCCACTGGATGTTGACTTTGTCCCCCATATCATTGTACCTTATGAAGTTTTTCATGCACTGTAAATGCTGTATTCCCTGCTGCACTGTGGCCTTTGGAAAACAGATCTGCATGGATGGGTACAGACGAACATGAATTCCTCACCTTGCACCTAACCTGAAGAATGTGAATTATCACCTGCTGATTCAAAGCTTTCAGTGCAGTGCTGTAAAGTCAGAATATATGGATAGCAAAAAAATGCAAAGAATCTTGCTAAAGAGGTGTTAAGTTTCCCATATAAGGGCTGGATGACTTGTCTTTATAAGAGAGTTCATCTGTTTTTAGCTCTCCATTTAGACATGTTTGCAGATGCATAGGACTAGGATGTGACTTACTTTTGAATTACCTCTCAAAGTGAAGTGCCAAAGGACTGTGGCCATATTTGGGCAGTAGATAGAATAACTGGGCACTTAAAAATCACTATTTCTTTCCAGTAGATCTTGCGAAAGCCCCGTGTTTTCATCAAGTTGCCTGCAGAAATACTAATTGCTGCAGTCCTCATCTTTGGACAATCACAACGACAGCAACTACTATTTTTGCAATGCTCAATGGCCCAAATATTAAAAGATCAGGAAACAACACTGCTACTTGCCATAAGGAGTCAGCTACTGATTCCTTTTCCCGTTTTTTTTTCCAGTATTTTTCTTCTCAAATAGTACTGATGAACAATTTAAGATGTTAGACAGAAAAATACATGGCTTGCAGGAATTCATCAAACTTCTTCCTACTTACTAAGAACATCTATGAGAAAAAAAAGGTTTTAACAACAGACTCATAGCACAGCTATCCAGAGCTGGAAGAAAGATTGCAATCCAGACTCTGCACTTATATAATATGGAGAGAAGAACTTTGAAGAACATGAGAAAAGAACTTTATATAGGAGTTCATACTGCCACTTGAGCTCCAATTGGGAATTTGCATTTGTAAATTTTTTTGTCAGTTAATAAGCCTTCTCAAAATAAGCACTGATTATTAACCTAAGAAATAGCTGCACAAGTAGAAATAATGCAATATCCTGTAGAAGTCTATGAACTATGTGGAAATTCAATGTACTGAATGCATTAAAGTCAGTGATTTATTTTTAATATCTAAATCTGAACCTTATAGTAGACCGCTGTTACTTTGTCAAAGACTGCAAGAAATTGACATGTAAGAGGACTTGTTCAACTTTTCATAAATAATTTTTAATATATTTAAAAGCAAATTAAAGTATAGACACTTTTTAAATAAGTGATACAACAAGACATTTTCATCTGCTTTGGTCAGGTCACATCAAATTATATCACATCACAGAATGTTTAACCTAATGTGATGCAATACAAATGCAATGTGTGTATCAAAATTTAAAGGAATAATTCAAGACAAAATTTTTTAAAAGTGCAAGAATTGCTTTCTTCTAATAGAAGATGCCTCTGTGTTCTCAGAGTCAGTGGCAGCTACTTTATCCCCAGCTAGTTACAAATCATATTAAAAAAAAATAAATAAAACTCGACAATTTCATTGAAATGCCACTTACTTTTTTCTTGTAATGGGTCTTGACAAGAAAATGTTCATGCTGTGTGACTTTGAAAATGCCCTTTTCTGGCAGGCAGCCTTCCTGCCAGTGTTACTCTTTGCTGGCTTTAAACAACAGGAACAGGGGCCAATTTAAAGTCCCGGAATCAACTCATTTGAGATGCACAGGTTCCCCATGAAGCAATTATTACCTTGGATGGACATACTGTCTTCATTATTCTGTAGATTTTGAAGAACTTAGATATTCAACCACTGATGTACATTCTTTTCACTGTCCGTAACATAAGTGATGTGATTGTCCAAAAAAGAAAGCACATTTCTGTTTCAGAATGCATAGTGGGATATTCCAGCCCACATGGATGGAAGTGAAGAAAACATACATATATACTAGGATTAAATTATGCCCTGTGGAGATGAGCTGAACAGGTTTAAAAGAAAGAAAGAGAAGTTTTCAACAGCTTTTGAGCACGATAGTCAAAAGATATGAGTATATGCTTTATTCATCTTGTTCAAAATATGGAGATACATTCTCTGCTTCCTTTGAAGAATTTTCATATTTCCTATCCTCCCCACTAGCTGGTAGCTTATTTCTGTTTAAATTATTGAGAAACGTCTGTACTTCTCTCTCAAGCAGTTTTCTCAAATGTGGCAGCAATTATTACCTTTCAAACAGATTACATACTTTTTATTTTTGACAAAGGGGGAGCAATAGAAGACCAGGTGAAAAAAGAAAGCAAAATAAAAATAAAGCCAGCCTCTTAAGCTTCAAAAGTCTATGCAAATATTTTCTGAAATTCATTTGGAAGATAAAAAAAAAAATAAATATTTTTTTAATTGGAAAATTGCTCTAGTTATCAGTCAATAATATTTTTTCCCCCTAGGTTGCTACTAGTAGTAGACACTCATCCTACAAAGTAAGGATCTAGCAACTGGTACCTCAGATAACTGAAACTTGAACCCTCTTCCAAATAAAGGCCAATACTAAACCCAAAAGACTGAAATATTAAAGGCACAACATCATGATCTTGGTTATTTAGGATGTAAACTTTAATAGGCTAAAACTGTAGCAATGGGAGGGTTTTGGTAGGAACATGATCAGCTCCCTAAAATTGAAACCTTACATCTAGTAACTAAACTGTGTCTGAATCTGTTTTCTAATGTAACCTGGTCTTCCATGCACTATACTTCCTCATGGACATGGATTTAAATTGATCTGGAGAGGTCCCTGAGATGGGACAGTCTTTGACATCTTAGCATCTCTAATTTGTGGTATCTGCTGAGCACAGGTAAAAGCATGGAAATTATTTGTTCCAGCAGCATGTCCTGAAATCAGCTCTTCCAAAAGACTTCAAGAAACCTTTGAATTCAATCTACTTGTCTTCGAGAAATTATATGGAATCTTTCAGAATCCTGCAGACCTCTACTTCTTAAAGTAGAAATTTCTCAAAGTTTAATATACTGTTGGGATTATATATTAATCTATTCTTTTCAGGTATAGAAATTGTATGGACACTCAAGACTATGTCAAATAGGCATGAAATTGTGTATTACAATATTAAAATATTTTATTTGGACAAAAGGCACAATTTCCAATGACTACTATGCTGGCCTATACAGACACTTTAGTTAAACAGAAGGAGAGAAGGAGAAACAGACATGCAGACAGATGTTCTGATAAGTCTGCCAACTGCTTACTCACTTCTTTTAATAACACCTAAAAGTAACAATCTGCTGTCTAGTGTACAGAATCCAATTTCATTCTGCAATTTTCTCTGTGGATGTGTTGCATCATATTAAGATAATCAAATATAAATCTGTGGTCTTGTCTTTGGATTTTTTTTAAAGCATTCTGCTGTGCTGACATGCTTAAGACGGCTGTTAGTAAACCATTTATGGAATCAGAGATCACAGAGCTGTATTATTGCAGCAGTACAAATAAACTAGCTTTACAGACTAGGTTTGAGTTACATTATATTGGTTCAGCACATTGTTACAATATATTGGTTCCAATATCACAATCATAGAATGGCTGAGGTTTGAAAGAACCTCTGAATGTTGCCTGGTCTAGCCACTCTGCTCCTTGCATCATTTCAAGCCCTTGGAATGAGGATAAAACTTCCATGTGGGTGTCACTATGCATCCATGTGTTCCTAGGCATACGCATGTACTTTGTGATTGCATATCTGACTCCAGTAAACCACTTAATGACCTCCTGTATAATTTCAGTTAAGCTAAACACTGAAAGGTCAAGCTATGGAATTAATATGCTGCTCAAGAAAATTGGCTCTTAGTTATGAGACAGAAGGTGTCAAATCTCCATTATGCCTCCATGGAGGTAAAGGTTGAAATCTGAGCTTTACTTTACTTAGAACCAATGTAATCCACAAAACAAAGTTAAACATTAGGAACATTCTCACTGTAGAGGCATCTTAAAAAAAAAACACCAAAACTCAACTAAACACCAAAACACCAAACAACTCAAGCATAAAATACCCTAAATACATTGCTAAGCAGCTTAAATAATTATATTGCTTATTGAATTCACTAAAGTAATGGAGGGAGATTTTTTTTTTCTTCTCGATACATAGATCTCTTGATGGTGGTCTCTACCGCCAGAATATGCATGCACAAATGTTAATATTTGGCTTGCTCAGGGTTTCAGTGGTATCAGAAGGGCTGAGGTAAATGAAATCTAGATGTTCAGAAGCTGGCATTTTGTATTCAGTAAGTGTCTAAGCTTCTCATAATGTCAGTAAAGACAATGGCCAATGACAGAGACACTAACCTAAAATAGATTTGGAA
>NW_008650154.1:122963-131893 GCF_000695815.1 Acanthisitta chloris | reverse complement strand
TTCTTATTTTTTGTAGAAGGAGCCATCATAAACTGCTGAAATGCTTAATTTTTCAAAGGTTGAAACATTTTAAGATGATGATAAGAGTTAAGTAGCATTGATCTTATTGTTACTTGTTGCTTGGATGCATCCTGCTTCTTAGAAGTATCTTTATGTAGAATGACAGAACTGAGAGAAATCTCGAAGGCTACAGCATCCCTTCAGTTTTTTGCAAACCAACATATACAGAAATCCTTTTGTTTGCAAGCTCCAAGCACTCAAATAATTTAATGTATGTCATTACTTTAGAATCTGATCAAAAGCCCAAAGTCAATGGAAGGCATCTTATTAATTCAATGGGCTTCTAATCCTATTAATATTTCTTCTGTTATCCTTATTGCTTTTTCTCTTGTTTGGGATACCAAAGAGTGGAAAACATTTGTTATCTAAAATTACTATTTCAGTTCCTCTCCAATAAATAACTTGCAAAATGATATAATATATGGGTTTGGTTTCTTTTTTGTTTAAATTTTCTTTTTAAGATGAACATAATATACCCACATTGACAGTGATAAAATGGAAAGGAATACTTTCTTTGCTATGATAAATAGTTAGAGACTCAAAAATAACCTTCTAGATCAGAAATTTTTCACGGTCACTGTAAAATTAGAGGTATTATAGACTGTCCATATGTACTTTAAGTGGATAAGGGTCTGGGTGGTACACTGAAGTTAAGATATTATTATATGTGCTTAAAATATGTTCCATCAAAAATCCTTTTTTATTGCCACTGTTCTTACATTCGAACCAACAAGTTTTTAAATAAGACATTATTTTCAGTACTGAAACACAGTCACTGTTATGGAGGAGATGTGTGCTTGGGTTCCATATTTCTCCACATAAATTTGAAAGAGAAAATCCAAGCATTTTGGCTTGATTTGAAGCCCAGGTGTTCATCTCATAAAATGTTCATAGCACTCCAACTGAAATGAAGTTATACTGGTGAGACTAATGGCAGATCTTTCTTTAATGTTATATTTCCCAAGCTATTGGTAGTACAGAACTTTTTTTAATAGATGGAAAGGTGAATTGCTTTGCTTTGTTAAGTTTTTAGCTATACAAATCTGTTAAGCTTGGGGAAGGCTTTCATCTTTCTTAAAGAAAGAGAATACCAGTCATGGATCATAAGACTGAAATGCAGTAATAAAAAGTTTATAGTAGTTTCTCTAAGCAAAAAGAAAATAAAACATGAAATAAGATTGAATATTGAAAATTGCCTAAATGGCTTAGGAACCTAAAGTCAGTGTCTAGATATATGTAATTATCTTGGATTCTATGCATCTGGAAAACAAGAATTCTCACTTCGTCCTGTTGGTCTCTTAATAGTCATTCTGGATTCCCTGAATGGGATTCATCTCATCTTCCTTAAACTTGTACATTGAATCTCAATTAATCAACCAGGGCTCCCTTTATAGTTGGTAGAGAATAACAGGCACTCTCAGGGCGCAGTTCATCTGACCTACTTCAGATGCCTATTTTAGGATAAGAAGAATTGTGACCTAGAAGTGCCTGTTTCTCTTCTTTGACTACTAGGTAGCCTGAAGTGATTAGCTCAGGTGCAGGCATTCACACTGTTGATGTGTACATTTAGCCAAATTAATTCCTTTTATTTTCTGTGATTCTTTGGGAATATTACATACCAGAATACATATCCACACTTTATCTGCTTTTTCTTCATGAAAAAAATATGTGTCTGTGCAAAAATATTTCTTCTGTTAGCACACAGGTTACTTCTTAAGCTTTCACCTTATTGCCAGAAATATAATTAATTTACAAAGGGATAAAATACAGCTATATAATTCCATATTTATTTAAGTGAGCAAACCCTCTTAAAATAAAACGCAAGTTATGGAAACTCAAAGACAACATGATATTATAAGATAACATTAATACAAATGGACTAAACTTCCAGCTGTAGATTTTACTGAAGGGGATAATGAAGGATAAGCTCTGTTTCACACAACCACACATTGTCTTTCTTAGATCTGGTTCCCAAAGTCACATGCCAAAATCTCTATTAAGAGCAAATTCCACTAGGAAAAAGCTGAAAACAACCTGCCCAAAAGATCCCAAGCTAAACCCCAAAACAAACAGCAGGAGAGAATGTACCTATCTTGTGGGGAGCTCTATTTGCATATCAAGTGATGGGACGGAGTTGTGGTCACCTCTTGCTCTGACTGACACAGCAGAAAAGTCCACCTGTGCTGCCCTTTCACTTCAAGCTGCAGCTGTTCCTAGGAAGTTTGGGGAAAAAAAAGCCAGAACAGGAAGATGAACATGGTTTTACTGAAGAATTAAAAATGAATACTTTTCTTGTGTCTTTCCTCATATACATACCATTGTTTATCACCTAATTTTCACTGGTCTGTCTGGTGTTTTAAAACTATTTGCATGTAACATGAAAGAAGAAAGTCAACAACGAATTCTTGAGGCAGGATGTGCTACCTGTGTCAAACAACACATTTGATGAATTAATTTGACAGCTTTTACAGCTGACTAACTATCCTGAGGAAGACCTCTGACAGGACTTTGTGTATGGGGTTTTAAAGTTACTAAGCACCACTACTTAGCCAATGCCTAAGTTCTAAGCAAGTTATTAATGGAAAAAGATAAGCAGAGCTAGAAGACCTGCAAAATCCACTAAGGTTATGCCAAAGATTTCAAATAATGATCACCTTCTTTACGAGCCTTTCTCTTTCAAATTATTTTAATCCTTTGATCATGTATTTGTTTATTTATTTATTTATTCAATTATTTATATCAAGTTTTCATGTTTCTTTCTCTGTCTTTTCATTTCCAGATTCTTTCCTTGTGCTCAATTCCACCTCCTTGCTGTGAAGGTATGTTTAGTCTTATTTGTTTTACTCTTATTGCTTACTGAGCCTTGATTAAATATTGAATGAGATCCAGGCACAGGACAGTCTTTTTTACCCTGTCCTCATTTTCATGGAAAGGAAAACATGGTGAGAGCCATTTCTTTCTCCGTGAATTCAGTTTACAACTCAGAATTTCCTGTTTTGACAATATATGTGACCAGCTAACAAACAGAAGAAGCAGAGAACAATATGTATATTCTTACAAGAACAAAAGTCTTTTAGTAATTTCCTCTTTATTCATTTCATTAGCTAATGCTCAGACCCTTCAGGCCATGTAGTTGTGATACAAATTGGCAATTAAACTTTTATTTTGGAGGAATTTGTTATATCCAACATTTATTTTCTTAGGAAAATTAATACTGCAAATTTTTTTGAAGGCAAGTAGATAATCGTATTGCTTTGCTATCTGCCTTTGAATGAAATAGAATCATAGAATCATACAATTTTAGGGTTGGAATGGAACTTACAGATCATCTAGTCCCAAAACCCCTTCTTCCTCACAAGATCAGGTTGCTCAAGGCCTCATCTAGCCTGGTCTTGAGCACCGCCAGGGTTGGGGCAGCCACCACATCCCCGGACAACATTTTCCAATGTCTCGCCACCCTCACAGGGGAAAGCTTTTCTCTAATGCCTAATCTAAACTTTCCCTTCCCTAGTTTGAACCCATTACCCCTTGTTTTATCATTGCAGTTCCTAGCAAACAGTCCCTCTCCAGCTCCTTTGTATGTCTCCTTCAGATATTGAAAAGTTGCTATGAGGTCTCCATGCAGCCTTCTCTTCTCCAGGTGGAACAGCCCCAACTTCCTCAGACTGTCTTCATAGGGGCGATGGTCCAGTCCTCTTATCAAACTTGTGGCCCTCCTCTGGACTTGCTCCAACAGTTCCATGTCCTTCCTATGTCGAGGGCACCAGAACTGAGCACAGTATTCCAGGTGGGGTCTCACAAGAGCAGAGGGGGAGAATCATCTCTTTCGACCTGCTGGCCACACTTCTTTTGACGCAGCCCAGGATTCGATTGGCTTTCTGGGCTGCTCGTGCACACTGCATATCATGGTGAACTTCTCATCTACTGTCACTCCCAAGTCTTTCTCCTTGTTGCTAGTCTCAATCGATCCCCACCAATCCTGTAGGTTTTTCTGGGATTGCCATGGCCCAGATGTAGGACCTTGCATTTCATTTTGTTAAACTTCATGAGGTTTGCATTGGCCCACCTCTCCAGCCTGTCAAATGGACGTCATTCCTTCCCTCCAGTGTGTCAACTGCCCCACACAGCTTGGTGTTGTCAACAAACTTGCTGAGGGTGCACTCAATCCCACTGTCCATGTCGCTGACAAAGATGCTGAACAGTATCAGTCCCAGCACTGTCCCCTGAGGGACACCATTCATCACTGGCCTCCGTGTGGACAATGAGCCAATGACCACAACTCTCTGTGTGTGAACATCCAGTCAGTTCTTTATTCACTGAGTGGTCCACCCCTCAAATCCTTGTCTTTCCAATTTAGAGACAAGGATATCACGTGGGACAGTGTGAAATGCTTTGCGTAAGTTCAGGTAAATAATATCAATTGCTTTGCCCCTATCCAAAAATTTAGTGTTCCCATCATAGAAGGCCACCAAATTCGTCAGGCATGACTTATCCCTGGTAAAGCCATGTTGGTTACTACTGATCATCTCTTTATTTTGCATATGACTAAGCATAGATTCCAGGAGAATCTGTTCCATGATCTTGCCAGGCACAGAGGTGAGATTGACAGGTTGATAGCTCCCTGGTTCTTCTGCTTTCCCCTTTTTAAAAATAAGGGTTATATTTCCAGTCCTCAGGAACTTCACCTGATTGCCACAATTTTTCACAAATTTTAGATAGTGGTTTAGCAACTATATTATAGTATATAGTAGTATATATGTAATATATAAGTATATATAGTATATACTCAGCAAATTTATTAATCCATTGGAAATTCTTTTAATGAGACAATTATTGCTATTATAAACTGGTGAAAAAAGAATCCGTTTAAAGTTGGAGACAATGTAATCAATAACGATACCTGAATGCTGCCTCTTTTTTCAATCACTGTTGAAAATCAAGGGAAAGAATAAAACAGTATCAGAAACCATATCTCAAATGCACAGCTAAATACCATTATTCCTGGCCAAACTCGTGCTGATGTTTTTCTATTTATATATTTGCTACATGACTAATTGGACAGCCAATTTAGCTCCTTTATGAATGGGATAATTTAGGATACCTTCTTACTGCTTAGAATCAATAACTAAGAAAAACACTTTTCTTCTTTTAATTGATTTAATTAAATACCACACCATTTTACATAACTGCTAAGCAAAATATTTTAGGGGATAGCTTCTCATATTTACCTTTTTTTATGAACAATGACAGCATTTCATACATTTCGTCTTAGATTTTCCCACTGTATTTGTATTTATTTTTTAACAGCTTCTTTGGAACTGTCTCAGCTTTCCAGGTCCCTCTGAGTAACAGTCATGCCCTCCCATATTGACTACTCCCATAAATTTGATGTTACCTCCCTGGAGTACAGTAATCTCATTCCACAGAGCATTAATTAAAATAGGTTTGCCCCATAAACAATACTTGAGGGAAAACACTGTTAACTCACCACCAGAGGGATTTTGTACCTTTCTGTGTTAAAGTTTTGTTCACTTAGGCTGGCTTCCTGCCATGCTTGTTTGATCTTCTGACCCCTGAAAAAGACAGCTTTTCTTCTCTGAGGAGACTTTCCTTGATGATTAACAAGCTCTCTTGGGTCCCTTGCCCTCCAGGAGGTCTCCCATGGAACCATAACAATCAGATCCTTGACTATGCCGTAATCTTCTCTCCTGAAATAGTCTTGTGATTATACTATTCATATGGCTTATTTATCTCAAGAGCTTTAACTCTTATTATCCCATAGTCACTGCTGTCAAGACATTCCTTGGCTTTCATGTCTCTGATCAAATGCAAAGCCATTCTACATGACGTTCTTGTCTTTAAATTGGAGAGACATGGATTTGATGGGTGGACCACTCGATGGATAAAGAACTGGCTGGACAGTCACACTCAGAGAGTTGTGGACAGCAACTCATTGTCCATGTGGAGGCCAGTGATGAGTGGTGACCCTCAGAGGTCAGTGCTGGGGATGACACTGTTCAAAATCTCGTCACTATCACGGACAATGGGGTTGAATGCACCCTCAGCAAGTTTGCTGATGACACTGAGCTGTGTGGTGCAGTCAATAGGCTGGAAGGAAAATATGCCACCCAGAGAGACCTTGACAAGCTTGAGAAGTAGGCCAATTGAAATCTCATGAGGTTCGACAAAAAGAGGTGCACGGTCCTACATCTGGGTCACAGTATTCACAGGCACACCTACAGAGTGAGTGAGGAAGTAATAGAAAAAAGCAATGAGAAGAAAGACTTGGGCATGATGGTGGATGAGAAACTCAGCATGACCCAGCAGTGTGCACTAGCAGTCCAGAAAGCCAACAAAATCATGGGCTGCATCAAAAGGAGTGTGGCCAGCCAGTCAGAGGTGATTCTCCCCCCTACTCTGCTCTCGTGAGACCCCACCTGGAATACTGTGTCCTCAATGTAAGAAGGACATGGAACTGTTGGAGCAAGTCCAAAGGAGGGTCATAAAGTTGGTATAGAGTATCTTCCCTATGAAGACAGGCTGAGGAAGTTGGGGTTGATCAGCCTGGAGAAGACTGCATGGAGACCTCATAGCACCTTCCAGTATCTGAAGGGGGCCTACAGGGAAGACAGAGAGGAACTCTGTTAGAAGTTGCTGTGATAGGAAAAAGTTTTTTCCTGTGAGGGTGGTGAGACACTGAAGCAGGTTGTACAGGAAGGTAGTAGTATCCTGGCAGTGTTCAAAGCCAGGCTGGATGAATGCTTGAGCAACCTGGTCTAGTGAGGAGGTGTTCCTGATCATGGTAGAGGGGGTTGGGACTAAATGATCTATAAGGTTCATTCCAACCCCTTAACATTCCATGATTCTATGATCAGTTCTTTTTGATCATCTGTGTTGCCCACCTAGCAAATACCAAGGTGGTTGAAGTCTCTTATTAAGCACCAGGTTTGGCAATTGTGGGGCTTCTTTGAGGTATCTAAAGAAGGCTTCATCTACTTCCTCTTCTTCATCAAGTAACCTGTATGAGACATTCACCAAAGCAGTGCCAGTGTTGGTCTGTCCTCTAATCCTTATCACTAGCTCTCAACTGGCTCATCACCTATCCCATGAATTCCACATATTTCTTTCTGTAAAGTACTAACCCTCTTCCTCACTTTCAGTGTTTTCTCTGAAAGTCTGTGTAAGGAGATATTTACATTTGAGATCTCTAATGTAAAAATTTGCCTTCCAGCTGCCAGTCCAAACAGATATTTCCAGTGTGACCTGGATGTCAGACACGCAAGAACAATGCAAATGACAATATGGATCTATCTGAGGATAACTGAAATAAACATTAGATGTACATTGCTTATTTCTATGTTTTAATAATTATATTACATTTTCCATCGAGTGTTATGGAACCATTGTAGCCTAGACATCAACTCATACATTGACTTCTACATATAAAGACCTAAAATCAGTTATCAAGTTATGGAAATGAATCCTATCTGAAATCTCTACAGTGAAAGTCTATCCACATCTAAATTGAACATCCCAATCTTAGCCAAAGGGGGGAAATAGGCACATTTTCATCTCCTTATTTTAGCTATCTACATCAGGATGACATGAATATCATCAGGACGAAAAATACGTTCGTTTGTTTACAAAGTGATCTAATTGACTGTGTTTAGCTAGCTCAGTTATGTATGGCCATATTGAAGATATTTAACTATAGATAAGATTAATAAAACACCGATGTGTTCACAAACACTTAATTTTGTTACAAATTCATAACTTGAGTACTAGATCTGTGGCTGGAACTGTGATTATTTGCTTCCTTGAGATTTCTGATTCCTTAATCGGGAAGTTTTCAGACTAAACGTCCATCAGTGGCACTTTGTCTGAGTAAACAATGCAGCATTAAACGCAGTTCTCTGCCTTAAAGAGTAAGTAAACAGACTAAGAGAGACTGAGCTATGCCATGTGAAATGACAGTCATCTAAATGTTCAGTGTTGATGACAATATCAACAGAGAAAAGTAACTAAACTACCACCATCTTTGGACAAGGAATAGATTAAAATAAAGGCCGTAACATTCAGAACTAGCTTGTAACAAAGCAAAGACCTATTAAATGGGAAAAAAAATAGCATGAAAACCCTAATTTTAGTAGAAAAATTAGGTTCACAAAGGGTTGCTATGAAGGGTTAGCACAGAAAAAGCAAACAAAACAAAAGAAAGGTGAACTAGGGTTAAAATCTTTCATCATTAAGTCCTTTCCTCATGGACAACCTGTCCTGCAGTTGTCTAGTCATGACAAACTTTCCCATCTCTATCTGAAACTTGCGGATTTTAACCATTACTGGGGGGGGGGGAATCTTCAGGTAATTGTCATGGTTTAACCCCAGCCAGCATCCAAGAACCACACAGCCACTCACTCACACCCCCACCAATGGGATGGGGGAGCGAATCAGAAGGGTAAAAGCTACAAAAACTCATGGGTTGAGATAAAGACAGTTTAATAGAGAGAGCAAAAGCTGCACACACAAGCATAGCAAAACAAGGAATTAATTCACTGCTTCCCACAGACAGGAGGTGTTCAGCCATCTCCACGACAGCAGGCCCCATCATGCGTAACGCTTTCTTGGGAAGACAGATGCCATCACTCCAGATGTCCCCCCTTCCTCCTTCTTCCTCCCACCTTATATACTGAGCATGATGTCATATGGTATGGAATATCCCTTTGGTCAGTTTGGGTCACCTGTCCCAGCTGTGTCTCCTCCCAGTCTCCCATGCATCCCCAACTTCTTTGCCAGCTTGGCAGTATGGAAAGCAGCAAAGGCCTTGACTCTATGTAAGCTCTGCTCAGCAATAACAAAAACATCTCTGCATT
>NW_008650154.1:17398-122948 GCF_000695815.1 Acanthisitta chloris | reverse complement strand
ACCAAAATATAGCCCAATCCTAGCCTCTGTGAAGAAAGTTAACTGTACTTCAGCTCAAACCAGCACAGTGATTTAAACAGGTAGTATCTGTAAAGTGTCGGTAGCTGTGTTGTCAAATAAAAGAAATAAACAAAAAAGGGCCAAAAGAAAAACCACCCCCCTCCCCAATTTATTCTTGCAATATACATGGGAGTAATAATAATAACAATAATAATAATAATATAGTAAAAATACATTGCATCAAGAATAAAAGACAAAATATGGTGAATACATCTACATTTGAGGTTCTGCAGAAGCAGCCTAAGGCCTTATATATCCAAGTTAACTCTACCTAGAGGAATATTATGAGACTTTATATGAAAGTAGTGAATTGCAAGAGAGGTGATGTTGCCTGGAAGTTGCTGATCTAAATCAGTTAAGCAGTGGAAAATCTGGTGACTACCACCTAAACCAAAATCTTGATGGTGAGACTGAGAAATCCAGTTTCATGCTTAACTGATTCTATAGCACAGTCATTTTTATGCATGAGGACATGCATAGACACAAACTGAAAATTTATGTTTACAACAAAAGGATTTGTACTCACATGAAAACCAAATTGCAGGAGACCTCTCTTTGAATGATTTTAATCTGAGACTGGGAAAGCTTAGACTGGACATAAGGAAGACATTTTTATGATAAAGGTGGTGAAACACTCAAACAGGTTGCCCAGGGAAGTGGTGGATACCCCATTGCTGAAAGCATTCAAGGCCAAGTGTGATGAGACTTTGAGAAACTTGGTGCCTACCCATGGCAGGTGGGTTGGAATTTTAAGGTCCCTTCCAACCCGAACCATTCTGAGACTCATGCTATGATTCTACAAAAATAATTCAGGGTTTTGTTTGGGTTTGTTTTATTAATTTTTTATCATGTCTCTAAAAGGTTCCTTTATGTTGGAAATATTTGGGATCTTTCTGACAAAACTGAGCCCTCATTTCCATTAAAGGCGACAGTAAGTACACAACTCCAACACAGAGAGGTTAACTAGGTGTTTTTATATGTACCTACTAGCTGTGGTATAATACATGGGAAAAATGACAAATAACAGAAATAATGATGAATTTATCTGCAAAATCAGCTAGCAAAACAAAAATGCAGTTCTTACTGGTGGATCAAAGGCCTCTTTTGTGACAGATAACATTCTGAAAAGAAATATATAGAGACTCGAAGAATGAGATTTTCTACAGCTGGAAGCATTCCAAACTGATATATTAGGTCATTTTCTATACCCAAGTTGGATTAGTGTTTGCCATAATCCTCAGAAGAAAAAGATACTTCAGAGATATGTTAAAAGAAAAATTACAATGGAACTTTGAGAAACAAAAGAACAAAGCAAATCAAAATTACTAATATGAAGCAGATATTTAACAGCCCTTTTGTCTGAATACTGAAGTTTATTAAAACATGAGGCTTAGAAGATGGGAAAAGAATTACAGATGGGGGATCAAACTCTTCCTACGCCTGCCTTCTCTGCTGGATATAGCACTAGTTACAGATTTAACCTCTAAAGTGTGGGACTGCTTATGAACAAGGAAAATAAATTTGGAACAGTTTGTAGACACAAAGTTTTCCTGGTATCTGAAATTTTAGTGAAAGAATTTTCTAAGGAACTTAAATTAGTGAATGATTTAAAATTAATTGTAAAAACAGTTAGAAAAATATTTGGAAGCAAGGGCAGCAGGAAGAATAACACTGGAAGTCTGATTTTAAAATCTGCCACTGTTTTTTTGACAAGCGATTTTACATAAACTTATATTGATATATCAGCTGAGATGATTGGTCTGTTTAACTGACATTTTGCTTCTAACCATGGGAAATTCCAGCACAAAAAAAAAACCCTAAACCAACCAACCAACCTAAACAGCCCCAACCAACCAACCAACCAACCAACCAAAAAAGACCCCAAAACCCAAGTAACCAAAATTTACAATTTAAAATACAATTATTATTAACAGGGAAAAAAAACCCTCACATTCTTCTCTGTATCCTTTTATATTCCAGAACTCCTCTGGAATTAGTATACTTAGCTAAGATGAGATTCAAACTCATAGCTAAATCTAATGAAAATAAAAAGAGTAAAAGTATCTTAGTAAAACAAGTTAGCAAAGATGGTTATGCACATTGGAGATGTTTAAGAAAAATGTTAGATTCTATAAATAAAGCCCTTAAACCATTTTGCCTCTGATTGGCAACTAGGTTTAATGCATCTGAGAACAACCAGTAACTTTTAAACTTTACCAGCTTTTCAAGGAAGAAGAAGAATTACAAACTTCTTACTTTTACTGTGACATTTAATTTTTTATTTCTTATTTCTTGCTTGGTTTAGAATTCACTTATTTAAGCCTTTGAATTCTATTCTGGGCTTAAGATGTAATTTAGCTAAACCAGGTCTGTAGGTACTAACTTAAATTGTCTAATAGTATAACAGGAAATGGAATTTTCTCACATATAATTTGAAATCATCTGGAACTGAACAACAAACTTTGCATAAAATAGTTGATTTCTAAAATTAGTGCTTTCAAAATGTCTGCTCATGAGTATTTTTAATGGCATGGTTGAATTCAAATAGAAAAGAAACAATGAAAGAACTTCAGCTTAACAAGCCTTTCATAAAATAGAAATTCACGAATGTAACACATATGTCCAATAGCAATAGAGAGAACTAGAGAAAGTGTCATTCTCCTCAGATTCAATAGAGGAAGTAATGTATTAAAAAACATGGGAAAAGCCCATTTAAGAAGTAAGAATTTACCCTGAAAAATAATGAAAGGAACAAGAAATTTAACATAGATAGGATGAGACATGTGGACTCACAGCTATATGGTAGAAAATGTAGGAATATAAGAGAAATCCTAAATTTCATGTACAAACAAAAAAGGAAATATGCATTTTTTATATCACTGTCTTAGAAATAGACTTCCCTTTCATATAAGGAAAATACCCTTCAAAATTGTTTAAAATATCACTTAGTGACAAGTAGGTTTTTTGTTTGGCTTTGAGCTTGGCTTTTCCATTTTTTTTAGAGAAAGACTGTGGCTACATCTACCAAACTGATGCAATAGGCTAACCAAACTTTGGGACCAGCAATAGGAGTAACAAGCAGCAAGGGAAGTATATGGATATTATCATGCTGGCCTGGCTGTGTAATGATCTGTGCAAAATTTATATGACCTCTGTTCATATGCCAGAAAAGTTTTGATTCATGGTAATTTAATTTTTTGAGACAAGTCTGTGAGGAAAGGCAACATATATTCAACAAAGATCATTAAAATTAAAATACAACAATAAATACTCTCTCACAAAAGCTTGATTTACAAATTAGCTCAGACATTGCCAACATTTAATCTGAAGTTCTGTGGGAAACAGAAATCATATTATAAGTAAAAATATTGGGTTCGTGTTAGCTGAATTTCTAAATGATCAAATGCCAGATTTAACACTACTGTCACTGACCATTAAGTCAATAAAATGGTTCTATTGTGTCTCTTATCTGAGCATCATATTTCATAAATATTGTGATTGATAATTCTTCACCTAGTACAAAACTCTGATGTTTGAATTCAAATATTGCCACTTTCATGGGTTTGGGCACTCTTTGTTCCTCCATAATACAGCAATTTTTCAGGAAGGAATTCTGTTTCAAGTGTCAGAGGAATGTTTTTGGCATATGCAAGGCAAAATCTGCAGCAACAACAGTGATTTCACTTTTTTGTCTGATATTCTCTACAGCAGAATAGTTCTGCTTTGGATACAGGTTGCTTTGCAAGATGGCAGCTGAAAAAAACCAAGCTACCTTTCAATACTATTTAAAAATAAAATTTAATACAGGTGTGGTTTTGATGCTGTTTTTTTAATGTCACATTAAATAAAACTGAAATTTATACACACAATTCCAATAAAGAGTGGCTGTACTCTCAGAGCTAAAAATCTGTATGCCAAGAAAATCCACTCTTGATTACTCTTATTCTTGGACAGAGTTGTTCAAATGAAGTTGCAGAAACAGATACTCTTTAAATTACTGTAGACTTAAGCTTTGCTCAAGTTTGCAGCATTGCTTAATTGTCTGACAGTTCAAATGCAATGGTAGGTGCTGCTTCTTCACACCTCCCACTAAAGAGCTTATTTCATACAGTACCTGAAGCTGCTCCCTACATCCATGCACTCAGTAAATTGAAGAAGACTTCTCTCAAGTTATCTGCCATGCTCTCCAGTTGAGGCTTATGACTGAGAAACAGATTAAGTGAAAAGTAGAAAGACCCTGGGGAAAGGCGAAAAGAACAAGAAATTTGGTATAGACAGAGGACATGTAGACTCACAGGCATATGGCAGAAGATGAGAACTCAGAGTGTTCTATAGAAGTGGCCTATAGAAGTGGCCTATAGAAGTTCAACAAAGAGTGAAGATATAGGGAAGGCAATGAAAGAGGAAAATGCTACTTCACAGGAATTAGTTAAATGGAGAAGATATCTACCATTGGGAACAAGTAGAGGGTAGCAATCAAAGACAGAACTTACAAGTAAATGCAAAGAACCATGATGCTGTAGGAAAGTATCATGCCATTGCAATAGGGAATTTGATTTGGTTGATAACAAACATATTTTGTATGCATTCATTGTACAATGCATTCTTTTAAACTGTACACACTATCCATCTTACCTAGTTTCAGAAATCTAAAAGTTAGACAGTACAGTGTCATTAAGTCATCAAAAGTCTACTTTCAGTCAATGAAGAAAAATAATCATGACTGAAGAGTGATTCAGATGTTCTATTTTTGGCACCTGTCTTAGGATGATACAAGTCACCTTTTGGAAGTCTTATGCACTTTTGAATGCAAAAGTAGGCCAGAGGAATTTTACCCAAGGAAACAAGCTCTTTAAATAGGTAAATGACATGGACAATTTAGTAAGCTATTAACTAAAATTGGGTCATACACCTTAAACCTAAGAGTAAGAATTACTGTATCTCTTTGTTGATCAAGATTTAGTATTTAACCTGGGCTGTTGACATATAATTCTTTCCATGGAAATTCAGTTTTCATCTTGTGTTTACATTGTACTGTAGACAATGTTTTAAATATGAAACAGTAACTAACCCCTGGTGACCAGATTTAAGGAGTTCAGAGGCAAGTGCAGAACTATGTGACATGGGCAGACTTACATCTTATTTCTACTAGGAATACTGGTTAGGGACTTTTAAAGTGATTTTTCTGCTCACTGACCTGAATGTGTTGAAACAGAGCATGCTGTCATGACCCTGGCTGGGCATCAGGTGCCCATGAAAGCTGCTCTTTCATTCCACTCCTCAACTGGACAGGGGAGAGAACACATAACTAAAGGCTTATGGGTTGAGATAACGACAGGGAGAGATCACTCACCAATTACTGTCACAGGCAAAACTTGTAGAAATTATTTTAACTTTATTAGCCATCAAAATCAGAGTAGAATAATGAGAAATAAAAAGTAAACCTTAGAACACCTTCGCTCACCCCTCCCTTCTTCCTTTGTTCAACTTCACTACTGATTTCTCTACCTCCTCTGCCTCAGCAGCACAGGGTGGTGGGAAATATGAGTTGTGGTCAGTTCATCACATGTCTCTGCTGCTCCTTCCTTCTCTGGGGGAGGACTCTTCACACTCTCCCCTGTTCCAGCATCTGGTCCCACCCATGGGACATAGTCCCCCATGAACTTCTCAAACATGAACCCTTCCCATAGGCTAGAGTTCTTCATGAACTACTCCAGTGTGGATCTCTCTTGGGGTCACAAACCTCTTTCCAGCAAACCCGCTCCAGCATGGGTTCCCTCTCCACAGGGTCACAGGCCCTGCCAGGAATCTGGTCCAGTGTGGGCTTCCCATAGGTTCACAGCCCACCTCAGGCATCTGCTCTAGTGTGGGATCCTCCCCAGGCTGCAGAGGGACAGTGTGCTTCACCATGGTCATCTCCAGAGGCTGCACAGAAATCTGCTCCAGCACCTGGAGCACTTCCTTCTCCTGCTATTTCACTAACTTTGATGTCAGCAACATATTTTTACTCCTCTTTTCTGGCTGCTCCTTTGGGTTTTTTCTGCAATTTTCCCCTCCTGTTTCTTAACTCTGTTATCACAAAGGTCCTACCACCATTGCTGATAGGCTCAGCCTTGGCCAACAGCAGGTCTTGGAGCTGTCTGTCATCGGCTCTGTCAGACACAGGGGGTGATTCTGGTAGCTTCTCACAGAAACCACACCTGTATCCCCCACAACTAAAACCTTGCAACACAAACCCAATACCCAGTACTGTAGGAGTGATATGACTAACAGTTTTGCAGACCAGTATAAAAAATTCAGAATAATAATTATGCTTCTAGGCATAATCATGCACAAAAGCATTATTTTGTTTGTCTCTTTAAACCCTATATGCTGATGTGAACAAGGAACTGACTTGTCATATCAATTTTCTAGTGACGATGCCATCCAAGTTGGAGTCCAAAATCACGTCTCTTGAGCTATTTGCCATTTACTATTCTTCTTGAGCCTCAGAGCATGGCTGTGGGATAAATGGGAGCAAATCTGCACTTGCTGTATTTGCAAACTCCCCAAAGAGCTTATGCAAGGAGCCATACTCTGAGTGTCTGGTCTGAAATATCTTTCCTCACAATGTGAAATTCTGAAAGATCTGTGGAGAAGAAATAAAGACAGAAGGAACAAAGGGACTGCAAAGGAACACTCCTTCCTATCTTGTACTATCACCACCTCACTTGCAAGAAGAATGTTTATCCTTTTTCAGTGTCCTATGCAGCAATAATATTTGTCTTTGCAGTTAGTGTTTCACCCTCACTGCAGTGGTAGTGCTACTGGAGTACTGCAACTTACTGAAACATACTGAAGATTCTTGAAGATTAGGGGGACCTTGTTCTTGGTGGTTTTTTTTAAATCTCTGTTTCTTCTATTTTAAAATGATTGTGTGATTGTATTGCAGCAATTGGAAAAGGCAAAAATTTGCATCCCTACAAGACAAGAAACAAAAACTCCTACACTAAGAAATAGGTGTGGGAGTTTACTTAGCACTGACAAAAGTCACCTAAACCTCTGCTATACAAAAACCTTGAAACAAACATGAGAAAAGTGTATTCATTGATTCTTCACTCTTATAAAGAAAGCAGAACACTGAAACAAGTGAAAAATGGAAATCTCCTTTGTTTCTCATGCTTGATTTGTATAGAAAAAGAAGAATTTTTCACTATGTGGAAGGACACCATGTGCTTTGACTCTATTGAAATCCGTATTTCAAGGCTTTTTTTCCTTGTAAAAACATTGTGACTGTAATACTGACAAGGTCAATGTCAGGTTGCATTTTCTGCTGTACAAATATCAATCAGGCAAATTAGTTCTGCCTTAGGGGCTAGTCTAAACTGCCCACCTAGTTTTCTGAAACCTTTTCTTTCCTGAATCAGCATTTCTTTTTCATATATGATGCACCCTATCTGTTTCTGTCCTTTCCTTGCTATTCCCATTTGTTAACCCCATGTCAGTCTGATTCACAGCCAGAAAGATGTCTGCTTTTAATGTATATATATTTTTAAGATATTTACTTGACTTTTCTTGCCCCCATTTAATTTTTCCTTTTAACGTAGTTACCATAACAACACATTTGTGAAATATGGGACATTGTAATCACAAACTTAGAAATGGGAAATTTATGCACAGTGATTCCATGCATATAAACAGAGCCCTGGAACACAGCAGAGACAAGGTATTTCCTGATCATCTTTTGACTCAACATCATTTAACGGTCAAATGTATGAAGTTTACCCACAGTCAGTTTGCAGGTGACACTAAGCTGGGAGGATGTGTTTATCTGTTGGAGGGTAGAAAGGCTCTGAAGAGGGTTCTGAACAGGCTGGATCCATGGTACCAACGGTATGAGGTTCAACAAGGCCAGGTGCTGGATCCTGCACCTTGGCTACAACAACCCCATGCAGCACTACAGGGTGGATGAAGAGCAGCTGGAAAGCTCCCCAGTGGAAAAGGACCTGTGGATGTGCATACAGACTGGGGAATGAAGAAAGGCTGGGAACCAGTGTCATGGAAAGGGACCTGGGGATGCTGGGTGATGGCAAGTTGAATAAGAATCAGTAGTGTGCCCTGGCAGACAGGAGAGCCAGTTGTGTCCTGTGGTAGATCAGGCACAGCATGACCAGTCAATCAAAGGAGGTGATCATGTTGCTCTACTCTGCACTTGTGTACAGAGTCCCAATGGACATCAGTGACAAGTGATGTCCCTCAGAGATTCATATTGAGATCAGTGTTATTTAATATCTTCATTAATGATGTTGCCAAAGGGATCAAGTGCATCCTCAGCAAATTTGCAGATAACACCAAGCTGAGTGGTGATCCAATGCTCTGTGGTCAAACAACTCACACAGAGAGATAAATCTCTATTAGCAGCAATTTAAATCTTCCTGCCCAATACCAACCAGTTACTCAGTTATTTATGAAAAGAAGCCCTAATTTGTGTTATAGCACAACTTTGTCCTTTTGTGGTTTTGACTAATAGGATTTTTGCTGGGCCACCAACAACTGATTTAATGTATTTCAAAGTTGTCTGAGATAAAGGAGGGCAGTGCACTCAGAGAGATTTCTAAACCAGGAAAGTCCTTGTGTATAGAAGCCTTGTATAGCACAGCTGGTCAGAGCCTAGTGGAGTGAAAGGGCAGAATTATGAAACCTGAAATAAAATATCACTGGACCAGAATGATGGTTTGGGATGTAAAATTCATTTAATGAATTCTCCTTCTTTTTGTGCATAAGAAGTTATTCATTGTTTGAAGTTACCTGTCAAGTTTTATCAGCTTACAACTCCTTGACAACCATCAGGAACCTTCTAATTGTCAATATTTGAGGTGCAGGTAGAAATAACCGAACTGGAAGTTATGAATGACATATTCTTTGTTCTTTACCTCTGTGAAGTGGATTACAATTTTTGCAATTTATCACCAATAAAATAAAAACTGAAACTGTGATTTCTGCATGTAAAATTCAGATATTATTTTTAAATTTAATTTAGTCAGTATACAATTTAATATTTTATTTTCTTGGCAGTACAGTTACTTGCTTTCTATTTTTACTGTCGTATGTTTTTTTTTAACTAACAAGATCTCATCAATTAAGGAATATAAAGTATTTTAACTTATATAAGTAAGTAAGTATATATAGGCATATAATTAAAATTAAGTATGATTAAAAAGTAGAAAAGCATCTACAGAATCATATTTCCAGAGTGCAGGTCATAACTATTAAATATTTGGTTAAAACCTCAAATTGTTACACACGAAAATAACCTTTTTTGTTTCATTTAATGACACAAGATTGGAGAGTATGTTATCACAGAAAGCAATAACTGAATCATTGACAGAATCTTGTTGACTACTATTATGTCGTTTTCTCTCAGCAAATGATTGAAAAAACGAATGAAGTATAAGGCTGAACGGAGTTACTTAGGCTATTTGTTTGAGAAAGGGAACTGGGTTGAGAAGAGTCTGAAGTAAAAGTTCAATGGATAGAAAAAGCAAGGTAGAACCTGGAAGAACTATCCAAAAAACCCCACAAACTACTTGGCAATGCAGTAGGCAATAAAGGTATGATAAGTATTATATTAAATTACATTTAAGAATGCCTTCTTCCAGCAGAAGACAGGACTCAGATAATTGTATTTGCTGATCACCCACAGTGAAAGTTGTGGGTTTTGTCAGTTTTTCAGCCTAGAACTACTTGACTAGCCACATATGTGCAATTGTTTCACACAAATTCAGCTGAAAACATTTTTAGGCCATAAAATGCAATGCTTAATGAAGGGAATTTAAGTATGAGAGCCCTTGGTTATGAGTTTGTGGATTTTATTGAATAAATAATTTCACTAGGGAAACCATGCAAATGTATCCAGCTTTGATCATTACAGAGAAGAGCAATTTGCTATATTTGCAGGAAAGATTTTTTTTTAAATATATGATGGCAGGTTTCACTTTGGAATCTATGTAAACTGAAAAATGCTGAGATCTAGAGATGAGTTTAATGTTTCTGCCTGATGAAATACATTAACCACAACCATAAATGCCACCATTTACGTGGCTTAAATTTTACAATCTGTCTGGTATTCCTGTTGTCTCTGGGTCATGCTTCTATCGTCTCTAAGGTGAAAGGAGGCTTGATAATATAGAAATTAACCTAACAGTACTTTCTGCAAATGGTTCCCCTGTAGAATCAAGGAAGATACTGAGCAGAAGGATTAAGGGAAGTACTGGGACCCAAAAAGCAGTGTTTCTATGAGAAGGTATCACAGAATCACAGAATGGTTAGGGACAGAAGTGACCACTAAAGATAATAAAATTCAGTGTTGTCCCAGCCTTGCTCAATAAAGAAATGCTTGCATACAGACAGAAAACCACTACCATTTATTTTAATCACTGGAAAATTGTGAGGGGGAAAATAATCTTTATTTGAAATGATTCCAAAGTATTCTTATTCTTGATATAACAAGATACAGTGGATTAGCTTAGTATAAACTTATCAAAATTTACGTGTAATAAATCTAAGTCAGTAAGCCTTAACTTTCAGATTACATTGCACATATTACATAGAAATTATGACAGTTAAGGGTAGGTAAAATAAATAATCAAGTCTGAATGTAAGAATAAATGCATGACTACTTTAGAACACATAGGAGTTTATAGAATCACAGAATCAATTAGGTTGGAAGGGACCACAGTGGGTCATCTGGTCCAACCTCCCTGCTCAAGTAGGGCCATCCTATAGCACATGGCTCAGGATTGCCTCCAGACAGTTCTTGAATATCTCTGGTGAAGGAGAATTCATGACCTCTCTGGGCAACCTGTTCCAGTACTCAGTGACTAGCACAGTAAAGTTCTTCCTTGTATTCAGGTGGAACTTCCTGTGCATCAGTTTTTACCCATTACCTCTTTTTTTACTGGTTTCCACAAGTAAGAATAGTTTGGCTCCATCATCTTGGCACCTCTTGTTCATGTACCTGTACACATTAATGAGGTCTCTCTCAGTCATCTCCTCGAGACTGAACAGGCCCAACTTCCACAGTCTTTCCTCATAACTGAGGTGCTCCAGTCCGTTCATCATCTTCATTGCCCTCCATTGGACGCTTTCCAGGAGCCCCATGTCCCTCTTGCACTGAGAAGCCCAGAACTAGACGCCGTACTCCAGGTGTGGCCTCAAAAGGGCTGAGTAGAGAGGTAGGATCGCCCCCCTAAACCTGCTGGCAATACTTTTCTTAATTCATCCCAGGATTCCACTGGCCTTCTTAGCCACAAGGGCACACTGTTGCTTCATGGACAGCCTGCTGTCCAACTGGACCACCAGGTCCTTCTCCACAGAGGTGTTCTCCAGCAGGTCAGTACCCAACCTATACAGGTGCTTGGGGTTATTTCTCCCCAAGTGCTACACTCTGCACTTGGCCTTGATGGATTTTGGTTGGTTCTTCTCTGCCCATCTCTCCAAACTATTCGAGATCCCTCTGAAGGGTAGCCCACCCAACCGAGGTATCAGTCACTCCTCTCAGTTTTGCATCATCAGTGAAATTGTTGAGAAGACACTCTGTCCCCTTGTCCAAGTCACTGATGAATAAATTGAACAATACTGGGACCAGTATACTGACCTGGGGAACACCACTAGTGACAAGCCTCCAACTAGACTCTGTGCCACTGTTCACAACTCTCTGGGATCAGCTGTTCAGCCAGTTCTCAATCCACCTTATTGTCCACTCATCTGATGAGGATGCCATGGGACACAGTGTTGAAAGCCTTGCTGAAGTCAAGGTTAACAATGTCCACTGCTGTCCATCCATCCAGGCAGTTGTTTCATCATACCTTTGACTAATGCTGCACTCATGGGCTATGATGATTCCTTCATAATGATTTTTGCTAGCATAATACATAACCTCAGATGCTGATACACACCACAATGTTAGAGAGAAACTAAATTGACTTCTACTATCCTTTTTCTGCTTCAGGACTTTTCAAACTCAAGGTAGTAGCCATACATAAGTGCCTATTTAGTGGGCATCTAACAGGACATGAACTAAAGGAGACATAGTGGTCTAGTTTCCGCCCTAGAAACTGGCTGATTTCACAGATGAAGGTTATGACAACTAAGACAAACTAGAAATCAATAGCATAGGAGTGGAGAGGAGTAAATAAAAAGCTTCTGATTTTGTGACTCAAGTAGTTTTTGTAAATTAGTAATCTTACAATTTATACAGTACACTGCTAACCATGTCTGTCTTAATGTCTATTCTGAATGCTGCAAAATATTTCTTTCCAAGAAAAATAAATCATATCAAGCATGATTAGAATAAATCAACAATAGCAACAAAAGAAGCTTATTGTTGCTTTGAGAAGAGGAAGATTGCCAATTACATGACAAACCACTTTAATGAAATATTTCAAAAATAGACAAAAAAGCCAGGATATTAAGAAGTCAGTCATCTAAGCTGAAAGTATGGTTATAAATGCCAACAGGGATAAAAGTTGCTTATTAGTTAGAATGTCAAAAAATATACTCATCACTTATACTAGACTTAAAATGCATACTGGTATAGTTTTCAAAGAATAAACTTCTTTAAGAGAAATCCCTATATCTTGAACCCTAAAAATTATCGTTTCCAGGACTTTCACAATAATATTTACTTATATGTTTTTATTGGAATCACTTTTACTTCCTCATCTAACTTTCCAGTTTTGCAAACCAGAAAAGCTCCAAGGTACATTTTAAAAGCAGATATTTTTGTTCATTTATAAAATATTCCGTGTGACTATTCTATATAAGACATGGACAGATCATTCTTGACATGAAAAAAATAAAGCAAGGTGCAAGCCAGTAAGTTTTACGGAATTCAAGTTTTAAAATTTATATTCATTTCCAAATAGGTTTCTATGGACATGAGTAAGTAATTCCTTGCTTCCCTATTGTTTTCTTGCTTTGTATTGTCTGTTTGCTTTCTTACTGGTTTGCTATCTTGTTTTCTTGCTTTCTCCTCTGTATAACTTTGTCAGGAAAGGAGTACTTTAGAAAAACAAATTCAGAAAAAATGTGTCTCTGAATTCTGTTTTAATAAAGACTGACCTAAAAATGTATATTTTTCTGTCTTCCAACATATCGAACCTAGATTTCAATGGCATTTTTCATATATCTAATTTACCTAATAAGCAAACTGCAGCAGTGATGCTATTCTTTTTTTCTTCTTAAACCTTATTACAACAAGGATTGTGAGCAGTAATTCATATATGTTGGTGCATAAATCTATTTTTTGTCTTATATTAGATATCTACTTTAAGTTTTATATCTAAATATTCTATCTGGAAGCAGCAGAAGACTTTTCAAAATAAATGCACCCATGCTGTGATGGGAAAAGACCTGGTCAATACTACTCCTACTTACCCTAGGTTAAATGCAGAATTGTTTAGAATTGAGAATATTTAGTATAATATATTTAGAATGTATTTTTTATTTTCAAACCATCTATTTGATATTTTATTTATGTAATTATGCATTTAACTTGTATCTATGTGTCATATATATGTATTTTTACCTATGTAGAAAAGTAAATATAAAACTGATGTTTTGAGAACCTAACGGAGGTGAAATAGTGTTGATCTATATATCCATTTGGATCACACAATTCTATTGGTTGTGCATATAATTGTAGTACTTTGAAAAATTTTACAGGACCTCTGTAATTTTTCTAAATTCCAAAGACAAATTTTGGGATGTTTAAATACTCCTCCAGACACTGCTTAACAGGAGGGCTAAGGACACAAAGGACAAATTTTCAGAGACTATTTCATTTTAAAGCTAAAAGTGATACTTTAATAAATAATATAATAATAAGACACTACACTGAATAATTCAAGGAAATACAGCTTTTCCTTAATTGCTGAATGAACTGCAGTCCAAATACATTCACTATTTTTATGTGGGTACTTACAGATCCTTCATCACCACAGCAGCTTGATGTTAATACCTTTACCCTTACAATGCTTCTGCAAGGTGGACCTGTATCATTCATAGGGAAGAGCAGACTGAAACAGAGTAACTGAATTATAAAATGTCACAGTGGAAGCTTGTAGCAGAACCACCATGTTTACTAGTCTTCTGAGTCACAGCCTCATGCCTTAATCACAGTGTCATTTTTCACCTGCTTCTGAAAATGCCCCTTCACACACTGCACAGGTGTAGACTAGCAGTGCTGCTAGAAAACAGATTCAAAAATTTACCATATTTTTGAAAGAACCTCCCATCCTCCCTCTTCCTATATATACTGACTTACTGAAAATGCAACTATTTATGGGGAAAAGACTATTCCATCTCAAAAGCTTTTTCAAAGGAACTCTTACAATTGTTAAAGTATCACATTTTAATATCTTGCAAATGGTGAAAGAAAATTGTTCATTTTAAGAAAATCACCTTTTAAATCTTGTTTAGAAGTGACAATTAAAAAAAGGAGAAAAAAAGAAAAGAACTATTTTCAAAACATTATATAAAACCGCTTGACAAATTCTCTTTTTTTAAAGAGAGAAGCAACACTTAAAATTTCTAAGGTGCTTAAAATTTTAATGGGAATCTATTTCTTATTAGGCTCTACTTAAAAATTAAATCTGCCCCCACCTGTTTCTCACTGTCTCCTCCCTCACCAAGAAAATCACATATTTGAAGCAAAGCAGTCTGTGATGCATATGCTTGTCTTGGCCCAGATTATTGGAAATTCTTGAGTGGTTATTGACTACAAATAAACCAAGAAAGGTATGTGCTTAGGAACACGGTATATACTGCAAACAGATAAGTTACTACTTGATACATATTTCTCTACTGAAGTATATTTGATCTATATATGCTTTTATGTATAACTGAAATGGCTTATTTCCTATGGCAGTGTGAATAAACTGTTTTCCTGAATCATAGACTGAAATTGAGTATGCAAAAGTGAACAAGCAGGCTAAATCTATAGAAGGAATATAGATTTCCTCATCTATATTCCTTAAACTACTAGATATGTAAAAAAACCTCTTTTCTTTAAATTGGCCATGTTAGATAATGTACCGGCTCCTGTATTTAAGTACCTTATCTTAGAGAAATCAACATAAGAGTGGAGTAAAAGACTGAGAAGAGGATATAGCAACATTTTCCTCTTAAAAGAAGAGGAAATATTTTAAGAAAATACTGAAGTGCAGTGAAATCTATTTTTCCTATCACTTTTCTGAGAGAAGACAAGAAATGATAGTTTTAGTTTTCTAACAAAAACATTAAAAACTTATAATAAATACTTAAAATACCGATTTTTAATGTAAACATTTTCTTAATTCAATGAGAATTAAGACATGTCACTTCTTAAGGTGATTCTTTGCATCAATGGACCTAATTTGAGAGACCATCATTCTTATTACTGCATAAAGAGATCACTTATTTGGCCTTGTGTGTATGTCATAGAACTTGGTGCATACATAAAGAGTGTTCTATCCTATTGCAATCTGAGCAAGTAATGGTATTTAAACACTTAGAATTGGGCAAAACTTCTTTACTGAACTTCCAGATAATGCAGACCACAATGAAATAACTGGAAAAATATGAAATAAAGTGTAGATGACTCCACCATGCAAATAATCTGGATCCTTTTTGTCACTCATATAATGCCTTAAGTTTCTTTAATTGATGTCACGTTGTACTATATGTGACTATATATCCCAGAAGTTACTATTGTATTAGTACAGGTATGGAACAGTATTCTTTTTAAGGTATAGAAAAGTCTGAAATAAAAAAAAAACCATACTATATCTTATTTCCTTTCATTAGACATAGAAGTTTCTGGTGTATTTTCGGTATTAGCAAGAAATGGGCCAACTTTAAACATTAAGTATGCATGTATGCATACTCTATATTGTATTTGACAATATTTTATCTTAATGACACTTGCTTTTCTGTCTTGCATGATCTATTTTAAGGGTATGTGCAGTATATGTACTGATATATATATATATAACAGTTATGCAGTCAGAGTTTAGCAGCTTGAAGGATCAACAACACACAGAATCAACATCCAATGGAAAGAGAACATTGAAAACAGAAAAAACCTTCAGAGCAGGTGAGATCTCCATTAAATAATATTTTGGGTGGGTTTTGGTTTTTTTTTGTTTTATGCTATAGAGAAACGTTTCCTTATTAAAAAGAAGAGGGCTAATTTAATAATTAAGGCACGCACATGAAATCACTAATTCTGCAGAAGCACATTTCTGTTTAAATGTGCAACTAAAGCTTATGTAGGCAAATATGAGGTCTCTTGAAAGCAGTCAGCTTAGACTCTCATAGCAATATACAAGAACAGCTGCATTTCCTCCTTAATTTCCTTGAACAAGTGTAACTTCTGCATTTTAGGACTGCAATGCATCAGACATTATCCACTGAATCCTTATCCAGTATTTGATAGTGCATTCACTTCAGCGTCTATGTTGTCATGTCTAGACTGCCAGAACTGTCAGGGTTAGCTGGCTTGACTTTTTCTTCTTATGTTTATGTGATCCACAGCTGCACTTTGGAAGTGCAAAAACCAACCCCTCTGGCCAGGTTATTGTTAACATATGTATGTTAGATAATATGTTAACAATGCTACCAGTATTTTCTTTGAAGTAGAGTTGTAACAATCTTAATCTTAAATGCTGAGAAATTCTGTTGCCATATAACGTTTTCTCAAAAATGTAAGTTTTCTTAACAGTAGAAGAATAAATGCTAAATTCTGCACATCAAAGTTTATTGTCTTTTGTATAGTAAATAAGGATACTTGTGATTCCTTATACCATACAATGCAGAGCCATGTAAGGAATGTCCAAACAACCCAGTATACATGTAAAGAACTGTGCAGTATCAGATAGAGACATACACTTGCATCTTGGCATCAGTGCAGCCTCCTAACAGGATTATTTGGCTCTGGCACAGCACAATGTTGGCACAACAGTACTGCTTCTAGTTCCAGATCCAGCTTGTGCTGGGGTAACTTGAATATCTCTGTGTGGGAATGAGTGATGCAGCATAGTTCTGTAGAGGTCATGAACCCACTCTCAATTCCTATATATGAAAATATAGATTTTTAAAGTAATTTAACAGCTATGCTATTATACTGCACCTGATAATAATATATTTATTTACACACACTAAAATTATATATTATGTGGTGGCTGATAATGAGCTTCTACCAGAAATCTGGTGGAAAAGGATATTTCACCCAAACATCAGCTTAATTAAAAACATTCAGCAGAATGAACCAAGAGATATTTTTCTAGTTTAAATGAAGATGAATTGATTTCTCTTTTATTTAAACATTAAAACAAAATAAGAGCAGCATTTTGTGTAATCTGTGACTGTATCTGTTAACTACAATATGCTATTTTGTTTATTATTTGGAGTGGAACCTACTTAAAAGTTTTGACTTTTTTTTTCCATTAGAACAGCTGGAATAATAGCATTCCTTAGGAAAAAAAATGTAAAACCACATGTAGATTATATTACTGCAGTGATAAAACATCAGCTAAGGCTGTATACTGTGAATAAAAGTCAATAGCAAAAGATAACATGTCAGATAACTAACTACTCTTTAACAACATCCAGATGCATTTTTTATCCTAAGGCAGCCAACACATGAGCACAGACTAATAAGCAATATCACATTTGCTATGCAGTTGGATTTGCCTATAGCTTCCTGTATTTGTAGTTAGATAAAACACATATTTAATACGCTATTGATTCAGACTTTTGCTCATGTTATTATAGCAGCTGCATACCAAAAGTCAGACCTTGATTGGACCTTCATATACAACTTGCAATCTATTCCTTGTTATCTTATTGACTGGCCATTATGCTTGGATCAATCATCATAAACCTGACTAAATGGCATCATACCCAATTTACAAACCTGAATGCAAAGTATTCCAAACTTTCTATAGTTCATAGTGTTGGACAAAAGAACATAAGTGAAGTATATATCCCTATTCTTGATTACTGATTTCTATTAAGGTCTAGTAACTACATCACTTCTCAAAGGATTTGCAGCTGATGAAATAAGCCTTCTCATACTGTAAGAATCTGGATAATTCTTGGTAATAAGGAGACACAAGTTTTGCTATAATCAATAGCCTCTAAAGCAACTGTTGCAAATGTTCATCAACAAATAAATACCAATGTGACTGAATCCTCATACGTGGTGGGGCAGTTGAATTTGGAAGTACATCTTTGACATGTGCAGTTGAACCTATCTCAACTGATTGTGCTTGTCCTTTGCCATTTTTTTTTGGAGGAAGCAGACTGAATCTAGAAATGTAATGTCCACTTAGTGCTATTAACAACTAGGACCTGCATAGCTATTGTTAATAAGTTGTTAAAGTCTTATCTCAAAGGGAGGCAGATCAAACAGTGTTCTAGAATTAAAGAAGTGCCAGTGACTGTCAGTTCACTTTATTTTATTCTGAATATGAAAAGAAATGGGTCTTCATTATTATATCTTCAAGTGTTCACTCTCAACAAGGTCACGTCCTCTCCTGGTGACAATTTCACAATTCTTCAGCACCGATTTTATCAACAGAAAACTCCAAGCATGTCCTGGAGGGAGGATTTATGCTTGTGCAAACAGATTTGTAAAATATACGTCTTAATATATTTAAATTTAATGCATGTTTTTAAATGCTATTTCAATACGCAAGAGGAGGAATATTTCTTTGTAATCCTTGTTTCTCTTCTTGTCTTCCTGATTTTTGCCTTTTATATTTTGTGATTTATAACAGACTGTAGAAAAAAGAATACCAAAACAACCTCCCTCCCCCCCACCAAAGAATGTGATGGAATTATCAAGTTAGGGAATAGCAAATCAAATCAGTAATAATGGACTTGTATGAAAGCCCTGCGATTTTCAGGTGTCTATCCTTTTTCCTATCTTTCTTTCTTTTTATTGTTACTGAGGCTCTAATATGCTCAGGGCATAGGAAGTCTAACAAGCTTGTAAAAGTGGTTTTGCATCTTTATGTTCCTCAGGCTGTTACTGCCGTGCAGTATCCAGTGTGTGTATATATATATATATGTTTTTCATATCAAAACAACTGAATTCACTTATGCTTTTTTTCCTGTTTTGATTGTGTTGTATGTGTTATGAATTTCCTACTAGTCAGACTATAGCATGAGGAAGCACTTGTTCTATGGTGGAATGATACAGTACTAATTTAATATAAATAATCCTTCCAGTGTTAAGAAATCAAACAAATCAAAACAGTGTTATTATTTTGAAGGTCTCTCAACAAGCACCCTTTAACCTTTGTTAAACGTCTCATGTTTACTATGCATCAGCTTTAAAGATCTAGATAAATGAATTAATTCACCTTTATTCCCTTGAGAAACACTATTGATTTTTATGAAAATGAATTAAACATTCACTATCAATTAAGTTCCATGTTTGCTTTTTTAGAAGAGCTATCTTCTCACTAAATGAGAAATTTACCTGCCAGCAAACACAATAGACTGTTGTGCTGTCCACATATTGACATACATATTGGATAAACAAAACCCAATTACACTCCTGCTTATACTGCATCAAGATAACACATTATGTGCAGACCTCTTTTTTTCAAGAAGCAATGCCCAGCTAAATTGCATCATTTATCCTAGGTTTCTTTATTGCTTAAACATATAGAAAATTTAGTTATGGAGAAGCTTGGTCTTGTAAAAAAATAATAAAACAAGAAAAAACAAACTCCTTTTAGCTAGATGTGGTTTACATTATATTTTTGCTCACAGACTACATCTGCAACTATTTTTTTTATTATTTTCTTTGATTAGAAGTAACTTATTTGGACTTTGCATTATGAAAACAATTTCTTCCTAGACCTGGCTTGGCAGTAGTTCTGGAGAAGTCTTTGGGACAATGTTAAGCACTTCTTCCTGTTTTTTCTCTCCTTTGATTTACACTATTAAATTTGATCCTAGAAGTCTCATTTGCTCATTATTCTGTTTGAAGTACTAGTGTGTAGAAGTCTGGATTCAAACCAAAAACACAGAAGCCCTTTTGAGAGCAGATGATTTAATACAAAAATATGTACTGGAAAGAGCTATCTTTTCAGAGCAGTAACTATATTATAAAAATGACATAGCTCTTATACCAGACAATGTGGTATTACAACCTCAAGGAGGGACACATGCAAAGAATAGCTGAAGTAAAATCTTTTGAGATGAGTATATGCTGAAAACGGACACTATTACATAAGATGTTTTCAGAACTACTAAACTTTACAAGTATATCTTTTAGTAAGTAACTTCTACAAGTTTTTTACTTTTACTTATCTCGAACAATCATATTCTTCTATTACCAGCATTTAATTTCTTTTTGTATCTTACTTTATTCTACCTATGATTTGTAAACTGTGTTTATTGTTCATGTAAACACTTCAATTAATGCATAAAGCAATGGAATTAGTCGGTTTCACATCTTGTTTATTCACTTTTCAATATTCAGAGTCATATCTGGGTAGAGACATGTTACTTATATCCTTGGGTTTTTTTTTTTCCCTCATTTAGAAATGTCCAATGCTTGCTAATGTAAAGGTGAAGAGAGACTATGCAATAACAAGAAGTAGAGAGGTTGATAACAGACATTCACTCCTTTCCTCCTTGATTCCCAACTGCTAAAAAAAAAAAATTTCTCACAAACCCAGTTTTCTTCTTATTTGTCTACAAGTTCAATGTCACACAGAGGTGCAATAACTGACTTTTGTTGCATTTTAGGGTACCTGAGTGATCCCTGACATGACTCCACACTCTTTTTTAGCTGCATTGAGGGTCTTCTGCATGTTTAAGAAGAAACGTTAGTGAACTTTGGACTTCTGAAACATCTGTGCATGAATTATGAAGTTCAATTAGTCTCCTAAATTAGGTGCTTCAAATTAGTAGTTATGTGAAATCTAATCTGGGTTATCCTGTTTTTACAATTAGTTCTTTCTGCCTAGGGATGTGCTCCATTCATGATTTAATCTACAGGTTCTAGCTGTAATCATGAATCAGACACAATTAATTCTCAGCTTTGCTCCAAATTCAAGTACATCAGCTCAAGAAGACATAGCAAAGATTCCTGCATGTTTATGTATGTTCTAAGATTCTTTTGAATTCTTGGCATTTCATTCAGCTGAGTCTCATGGGAATAACTCTGCATTAATCTAATTATAATTAGAAAAAAATCTTCAATTGCTCACTTTTCTGTTTGTTTGCTTTTGGCTGTTTTTTTTTTTAGCAATGACTAAAGAAAATATGCTTTTAAATATGCAAGCTTTAACTTCAAGATATTCTTTGTCCAAGTAAAATTTAAGATACTTACTAAGTTAACCAACACCCCAGTTTTGAGATGTTTAGAACTATAATCACTAATTTATAACTTTGTAAACTGAATTGCTGTATTTTTCCAAGCAAAAGCAGATCCATAGTTATGAGAGAGTTAATAGAATGCTTTATTTCACAGGGTATTAACTTAAGGAAGACAAATCTTTGTAAAGATATTGTCGGAGATGAACTTCCTTCCTGTATGCATGCCACCCTTTCCTCTAGAATTGATTCAAAATCATTAGCTTCAGATTCTCTTATTATTTGAGCTTTTATATATATAATACATATATGACTGAAGAATGGGGAAAAAAGCCAAGCAAACCAAAGATCACACTATTGTGATTGTCTCCACGATCCACAGTGGTGGTCCTTCTAAAAGACATGTTAAGAAAAAGAAAGAAAAAAAGATCTGGTTATGGAGAGATGGAAAATTAAACACATTCTTTGCAATTGCTGTTTTCTCACTCTGTAGAATCACATAAGAATTATTCAAAGACAAATCACTTATTTAGTCCTTATACATCATAATCATGCACATCAGTTTAAATTATCATCCTGTAGAGTAAAACTTGTCTTTTTTTTTTTTTTTTTTATAGCATTGTCCAAAGAAGATTTTGGCAAAAAGTGAGAGGACACAGAAATGTGAAGACCAGTCACTGCATGGAAGTAAGTTTCCACAGAAGAGAATTTTTAGCTTTTTGCTACATCTCTGTGAAGTTAATTTTAGCGAGCTGCAGGAATCAGTTTCTGGACGGATGTGGTTGGAATTGGTAAAATAGGAAACAAAGGAACATGACTGAAGATCCCTGAGAGAATACTAGGTGGGGTTTTTTGTTTTTCCTTTAACTTTTGAAATATCTTTTAGGTATTGAGGGGGTGCAAACTACTGGATTTTTCTCAGTCATACTACGTATTTTCCTTATTCTCCAGTCCATTGAAACTGCAAAACCAATTTCTGTATAACTTATTTTTTCATATTCAGTAGAATAGAACATTCATCTGTGTTCAAATGTTTTGTCATTTATCCACAGAATTTAATTTTTCACTTTTCTAGTGACCTATTAAAAATGCTACTTCTGCCAAAAGATAAGTGCTAGTTTCCAGTGGTTGCTCTATTTCAAATTTCTTTGAAGTTGTTAAGCAAACTCAAGTCACTTATATCTCACAGAAAAGGATGCAAAGTATATTGTTAAAATTCATTATATCAGTTTCATATAAAATCTATGTGAGAAAATAAACCTCACATGGTAGTATTAATTTAGTATATGGTATTAAGGAGTCTAATACAAGATGATGTAAACATGAGGGGATATGCATAAATTAATCCCTATTTAAACAAATATACTACACAAGGCAGTGTGAATAAACTGTTTTCCTGAATCATAGACTGAAACAGTGTATGCAAAATTGAACAAGTCTGATTAAAATTTTTGAAAAAAAAATTAGGTAGATAATTCCTTCTTATTTTACCAGTTGGACATAACTAACTGCTCTCATAACATTTAGTTATGTGATTTGCCTGACATTCCTATAGCTTGATGAATGTGCCCCATATTCTTGTAATTTTCTTAGCATTTAAACTCTAAAGCAGTCTTCACCATATATATAACATTTTAATTCCACAGTATTCTTTCAAAAATATCCATCAGCTTTATGAAGCCAAAATGCTCTTTGTGTCTAAAATAATGCAATTCTATTATTATTTCTATGGTTTTCTGCATTCAGGACTTTAAAGACATTAAGTGAATTAACTTTTTCCTGAAAGAGGTACTGACTGAAGGAAAAAACATTCATTCTTGTAGACAGAGTGAAAAATGTTGACTTTCCCATCCAGTCAATGTGTCCTGTCTCTTAATGGTTCTGCAGATTAGTACAGGAGTAATAATTCTAATTCCTTCTACAGTTACCATGTATGAGGGCATGAAGTAGAGAGGTCAGAGTAATAAGCCTTGTGGCAATCTGCTTACTTTTAATCTTTTGCTCCATAGATAGAAAACTTCTCTCTGTGCAATGTTCTATCTGCAATGTTGCAGCTTCATGTGAGAAATTATTTGCAAATCTGCATATTGGAAAACAGTCATATACACGGCAGTTAATAGCAAATACATATCACCATGTTTCTGACTAAGAATGTTTGGATTTTGATCCATATGCATAGTTTTTTTGATTTTGTTAATAATTGTTGGCTTTTGTTAATAATCTTATTACATGACATTCTGTATATAATGCTAGACCTGATCCTCCATTCTCTTTGAACAATTTAAGCTGAGATGTCTTACTGAGGTTGGATCGGATCACCTCCTGAGGTCCCTTCAGATTTAAATTATACTATGATTTCTAATCAGTATTTAAAAGCAGAAAAAAAGTAGCAACACCTTTTAATTCCAATTTATATAGATTTTCCAAATCATGCTGTTGGTAAACAGGAAAAAAATAGTACAACCAAAGCAAAAGTTGATTTTTTTTTTACACTGTTTCCATTCAAAATCAAGTCTACCTTCAATTGTATGTTCATTTTGCCACTGTGTCTCAGAATGGCCTTTTGAATAGCAATTTGAAAACAGTGTGAAGAAGTTATTTATTCTTCACAGAATTCAACTTGCTTTTCAAATTTGCTTTTAGTGAAAAATTCACCCTCACATTTGATTATTTTTCTCAGATTTTTGGGAGCACTTAAATACAAGTTCATCAGGAACTACTTTTTTGCAGCACTAATTATGATAGGAGTTGTTATACCAATCAAAATCTATAAAATTTCATGCTCTTCTATGTAAAGGCAAAAAATGTACTACCTTGCAGTTTATGATATAAATACTTTGATAAGAAATTGAGGTAGTTATTCATTACAGAAAATATTTTCAGGAAGAAAGAACTTTTAATTCTGAATCTTAGCACCTAAACTTGAATTAGTAACTCAAGAGAACAAGCCAAGATGAATAAAAACAAACTAAAATTAGTAACACGCTAACAGCTTGCCCATTTCTTTGGGCAACATGTGGCTGACAGATGATGTGATGTTTGGTGACAGACATATTCTGATCCTCCTTCCCACTTTTAAATTCTATACACTAAGAAAAATTAATAGTTTCATCAGCATCATCAACAACAGAATCACTCAATACAGAAGGTATTTCTAATTTAAAAGAAGGGACAATCAGAAATTATTGTGATTCAATATTCCTAATCTGATACCAGTGATATATAGGTGGTACTACAGATAATAGTAATTGATGATTTTGTTGCTTAATTGCTCATTATCACCTGTCCTGATTTGCACTCTGGATCAGAAACTCTTCCTTTATCATATACCCTACTGCAAAATAAATGAATTGTTCTTCAAATATTACCTCATAAAAATTCTACAAGTTCATTCATTTTCTTCAGTAAAAATTAGACAATATATTTATTTCTACATATATATTTGTTACAAGGACATCTGAATTTGCAGATCAGAGAACTAGTACCAAATAAGCAACTCCAGTTTACTTTAAGCAGTTGTTTGATCTGTTCCCTTCTGAAGTTTCCCTACTTATGCCTGATTGTATTCTTCCTTCTGAGGTCTCTGTATACTGAAAAAATTCTCCTTATTAGAAAGGAAGAAGTGAACACAGCTATCACAATATTCTTTGACTTTATGTCGCCAGCACTTCAACACAGCTGTATTTTTCATCATAGGAAGACTTAACAGTAGGAAAGAATTTTTGTGGATTATTTTTATGTAATAAGTACTATCTATTATTTATTTCATGGGAGTGTTTCAAGGACAGGATTTGTTCTGCAAAGAACCTCTATGCACAGTAGAGATAATGAACCCTGGCTTTCTACACATCTGTGTCCTTCACTTCCCTCTTCCACTGTAAATATCTCAGCCTTGCTCTTACTCCTTTCACATGTGGCTTTCAATGATAACATATGGCATGTTTGTGTCATATCTATAATGGTATGCATGCCTGCTGGTGATCTGGCCTCTGCCTAATATATTACATTATAGCTTACCTCTGTAAAACTACTCTGAAGGAAAGAGTAAGATTTACTAATTTGGATTTTATTTCTCTACTCAACTAAAAAATGTCTAGTGCAATTGTTTCTGGTATATTTTTCCTGTCAAATTTGGTAGTTACTGACCAGTAGTTTAAAATACTTATGTATACGCATACATAGACAGAGCATGGTAAGGCATATTTCATTTTATTTGAAAACTGATGTGAAGAAATTGTAATATCTATAGATACATAGCCCTGATTTAGGAAATAAATGAATATGTTCTTAATATAATTGTTATGAATAGGACTATTTATATATCAATTTCATAAGGGCTTCAGGGTCTTAATGATTTCTACTTTCTTCTTACTTCTAGAATGTTAAGTGCTACACAACTAACATATTTTTAAAATCCTACTAGCACCTTAGCTTAATCCTTTGCTCACAGAAGAACAGAATTTTGTTGAAAGATGGCAAGACTTTAGATGCCCAACTCCTCTTGAAATCAGGGAAGGTTAGATAATAAACCATCTCTTTCTCCAGTCTTGTATACTTCAGAAAATTACTCTGAAGTGGCCAGGTTATTCAATATTTGACATTCTAGTCAACAGGCTTCACCACCATTTTTGAAGTTAAGCTCATGGGTAGAAAAGAATTCAGAGTCAGAAATTTCCTTTCTGATCTTAGGCTCTGTGACAAGAAAACAATGAAATAACACTGTAGCCTCATCTAGAAAAAATACACGATTTTTAATATTCAAGTTAGTGACTTATGAAATGTCAGTGAAAGCTTTACTAATCTATGGCTACAGTGAAACTTTAGCCAAATATCAGTAGCAATTACACAAGATTAGATGTTGCTTCTTTAAAAATATGTATTTTAGCTTAAGGAGGGACTGATTAAGAGTACACTTAAGAGTTTTAATTACACAATACCCTTGGTTTTATAGACAAACATTTTCTCACAATATATGTTACAGTTATATTAGAATATTGAGCAGTGACTGAAAATATTCCTGAAACCAGAATTGGTGATCCCTACTGCCAATTTGATCTAATAGGTTTTTGACATATCTTTTGCACAGGTCAGCCATAACAATTCCAGATAATTCCCAGGAAAAGTTAAAAGATATTTTTCTAATTTACTATTTTTATGCAACCACAGTGTTCTGAGTAGCAAAAATATATGATGCTATGTAGATACAACAATGCATACTAGACGGCCTTTGCATCAGAAATTGGTCTTGGACACGTTTGAGACTATTCTCACTCCTCTGGCCACAATTACTTCTGCATAATAACTTTTT
Organism: Acanthisitta chloris; assembly: GCF_000695815.1. Lineage (NCBI taxonomy): Eukaryota > Metazoa > Chordata > Aves > Passeriformes > Acanthisittidae > Acanthisitta > Acanthisitta chloris. The sequence goes on along the minus strand of NW_008650154.1, from coordinate 96,223 downwards.
TTCCTTTCTTGAATATGTTATCACAGAGGCCTTAGTACCACCACTGATTGGCTTGGCCTTGCTTCAGTGGCAGGTCTGTCCTGGAGCTGCTGGCATTGGCTCTAGCTGCTTCTCACAGAAACCACCTCTGTAGTCCAGCCACAGCCAAAACCTGGCCACACAAACCTAATACGCTTATTTAGACTGTGCTTTTGACAAGATGATCCTTGAGCTTCCCTTCCAACCCAGTATCCTAAGATTCTATGATACTGCTAGTTACAAAACGTTCTGTACCTTACATACTATCACTTTATATAATAAATTGCTAATTACAGTAAACACAAATATGAGGGAGGATCAGAGAAACAATAAAAGGTAGAGGAACAAAAGGAGTCTTGCAATATTCCAATTGTATATTTGCTATGGCCACCAAAGGAGAAAACTCAGACAACGGTTCTTCCAGTGAAATTCAGCAGAATGAACTGGACAAATGAAAGAGGAAGACCAGCATGAGCTGAAGACAAACAAGTATGGCAAATTAAAGGCAAAACGTTTAGTGACTTGCTATACTACTGAGACACACAGGTCTGTGAGGCTGGACGGGATCCACCCGAAGGTACTGAGAGAGCTGGCAGAAGAGCTTGCCAAGCCACTTCTTATAATTTATCATCAGTTCTGGATAAACAGCCAGGACACAACTAGCTGGAAGTTAGCAAACACATCTACAAGACAGACCAGAAGTAGGATCCAGGGAACCACAGGCCTGTCAGCCTGACCTCAGCGTGAAGGAAGGTCATGGAGCAGATCCTCTTAAATGTCATCATACAGCATACGCAGAATAGCCAGCGGATCAGGCCCAGCCAGCAAGGGTTTATGAAAGGCAGGTTTCATTTCACTAAGCTGTTCTTCTATGGCAGTGTGACCCATTTAGTGAGTAAGAGAAAGACTGTTTGTTGTCTACCTGAACTCAAGTAGCATCTTGTGTACTGACATCACACAGCATAACGTGATTTAATTTGACAGTTACAACTTAGAAGGAAACCTACCTTGAATCAGATACTTGCCATCATTTTCAGCCTCGAGTATCTGAACTGTTTTGCTGAGTATGATGGTACTGGATGTCTGTGAAGTGCAGGTCCTTGTAGGTAGCCATGACAATCCAAGACTGACATTGCATTCCTAGCTTCTTATTCTTTGAGGCCACTCATAACGCACTCAATGACATTTGGACATCTGGATAACTGTGGGGTTTATGAGACAGAATTAATGAACTAACACCAGAAATGAGCATCAAACCTGTGACATGAAATGAAGCTTTCCCTGCACTGTCAGAAGAGACATCAAAAAAATATAATGGTCCTGAGACTAATTGTCCAGGAGGTCTTAGAAAGAAGTGTGAGGTCCCAGTACTGTAGAATGATTACTTTTTATAACATCTATAATGGACTCTGGAAGTAGTACTATCATTAAAGAAATTGCAGCTTTTCTTATGTTAAAACATGAAGGTGAAGGGAAGCTAAAGGTCCCCACAGTTTTGGGTTTTTTGTTGGGGTTTTTTTCTGAAAGGAAAGGAGAACAGACCTTGAAACAGTGCTACATCTCGTAGCATCACTTTCTGCAGAAGCTGGATCTTCTCCAAGGACAGCTGGTACCGGCCTAAGCCAAAAATGCTTAATGTGCAGAATGGTAGTATTGGTTTTTTCCCTGAATTCTGTTGACTGAATAGTACCATTGACTTATATACTACAAAAAACCAAGGATTTCCGGGCATCACAACCTTCTCCCACTATCCTAAATCTCCATTTTAAAGAACTGATTTATTTTGCAGGGTAGAACTGCTTATATTTTGGAAATCTTATTGCATCCAGATTGAATATAACCCACTCAAAATGAACCCAGAAAACACAATGCTGTTTCTGGGTTTGTCTACAGGAGTTATTCACGTAGGGAGTTATGTTACAATACATCTTTAGTATTTGTTTCCTTGGGCTATTATGTTTCAGAAGGACACAACCAACAGAGTGACCCCCTTTTCAAGGTACTGACAAAGTTCAAAGCTGAGATAGAAGCCAGGAAATTTCAGGCTGCACTATTTCTAAAATAATCTTCCTCACTGCGCAGAGGGGGAGTTGCTGCACAAAAGTCACAGATTCAAATTTCAATGTCCAGGTGCAGATTGTTTCTGTACTGGGCCTTACCTAATTTACTGAAAGTTGGTGAAGCCTGAGATGATTCAAACAATACATTTTGGCCTGGATGCACAGTTCTAGTGTAAGTAGCCAGAAAAGGTGAACATTGCAGTAAGTCCACCTCTTTTTTTTACACTGTTCTGGAGAAATCTGGACAAATAAGGCAGGGAGCTCTTCAAGATTTAATTACAAAGTCAATGTTAAAATTGGCAGGGAGAAGAGTAAAACTCAACTTTGCTGTCATTGCTCTGGACTCACATTTTTTTTTCCTTCCTGATTAATTTCACTCTTTGATAATAAGTCAAACTCCATATACAAAAATACAATTACTGGCATCTTTCCAACTTACTTCTTACCACAAGTCACAAAGTAAGTTAAATATCAGTGAGATCACACACTCTGCCGTGCAATTTTACATCTTCATTTAAAACTCTCCAACATCTATTCCTTCATTGCCTTCAATACTCCTCTCCTTAAGTATTATACTTCCTCATTATACATAGAAACTCCTTGAGGTGATTCACTGCACCTAACAATGAGGGTCATGATCTGGAGAGGATTTTTCCCCACATTGAATGCAGGTCTTTGATCACTGAGCAGGAATCTGGGAGACAAATTCTCTTCAGTTCCATCTCCCCATGTCCCCTAATCCTGTCTCCCTCCCTCACCCTCATTTTCATCCCCATCCTCTCTGTGATTTGAAGGAGGCTGGTTTACTGCACTTCACCCAGAACTTGAGTTTCACTCCAAAATTTGTGGAACAATACAAGCAATAAAATCAAGGGAATGTTGAAAGAAAAAAAATCACTAGGGGTTTAAAATTGAAATTGTATTTTATGGTTTATGGCAATTACGTTTTGCTTTCATATACTAATAGGAACAAAGACAAGGTAGTATTTTATCAGTTATCCCATATTACATTAGACTCAAAAACAGAAAACCTGATTTACGGAGCCAAAAGCTTTTAAAAATCAGTATATCCTAGTAAATTCCCTTTGTCTATCATATTAAATATGTAATTTGCTGTGATGGACAAATCCCTTTTGGTTTAATCTTTTAGGAGTTTAGAAGCTCAGAAGAAAATGTATTTGAGCTCAACATTGTGAGTCAAAAGATTGCCCACATTAACATAAGGAATATAAATACAAATGTTGCAGGATTTGTATTAAACATTATAAATCTCCATTCATCTGTAAAGAATAGATGTACTGTACCTGCCAGACACTTAGCATTGATGAGAGCAGCATCTCAAGTCATGTCACAGGCTAATGCTTGGACAGCAGTATGGGGAGGGATTAGTAGATCCACTGGAGATTACAGATATGTCAACTCTGTTCTATTCAACCTCACAGCAACCTTATAAACAGAATAAAAGCAAACTTCATGGTTTTTAATGATCAGTAGGGCATGCAGTAATTTATAAATCTCCAGGAGTTGTTTTCTTGGTTAATGTTCTTAATGCACTGACTTTCATGGCCTGAATCAATTCTACCTGTATTTTCTAAAAGTAGGAAGTGCAGGAAGTTCTTTCTTAGATGAGGTTATCTGTGTAGATAAAAAATAACCCCAACTCGAGAAATTTGTATGTCTAGCATATAATAATGTCCCACAATCTTAAATTAATATTTTACTCCTGATAGGTGGAAGATACTTGTTATATGTTATGACTACTAAATATTTGGATTGTAGAAAGAGATGTACCTTTGTCAGGGGAATGGGTAGCAGAAACTATCTTTTATATCTGTTAAGTCATAAATAGGATGCACACAATAGATTTCAGTTGAGGTAGATGCTAATTCAACACATAGCATTCAAAATTACTCTGTTCTGTGGCTTTCTGGGAACCCACTTGGTGAAATTTTTAATATCATGTATTGCCCATGCACTAATATAGAAAACACTTAGTAAAATACAAGGTCATATTTCTAGTCCAATTTTATCTGAATTTTTAATAAAGTCATTAAGTCCTTTTTAGAAGGATTTGATGGTCTGGAAGTTGTAATTTATTTAACCGTTTGTCAGTAAAAAATGTATAACTGGACGACCTAAGGCCTTTTGCTTCATTTCATTTCTGTGTTTTCTATTGAATTCTCCCCTGCACTCTAGTGGATATGTTATTTTTAATGTCCTGGTGGTGCTCATACAAGGGTGTAAGGCAATCCTTTGTTTCTTAATGTATCCTGAAAGTCAACAGAAACTTCCTTCCTCCTAACAGAATCAGGACTGAGCATAAGTACTGCTGATACACTGTCAGAGAAGATGAGCCAGGCACCCAGGGAGAAATCCCACGGACAGTAGACCCTGTCCACAGGACCCAGTGAGGTGAGAAGGGTAGACTCAGAGATGATGTTCAGAGTCAAACAAAAGCCTGGATCATAAGGACTTATCATAGTGAAGAGGCAGGTCTGAGGTCAAGTTGGAAAGCCAATCCATAGGTCAGAGTTAGGATCAGATCTTGCAGTGACCAGGCAGGTCCATAGTGACCATGGTGACTGAGATCAGGCAAGGAACTCAGTGCAAGGGTTGCAATTCAGGTCAAAGGATTACATGAGGCAGGGCAAGGCTGTGGAGAGCTGGAGAAAAGCAATTCTATGGCATCACTGATGCAAGGGCTGATGTCCCTGGGCTGAGCTGAAGTGGGGCTCCGGGGTCTATGGGCATGGTGTGGGGAGGTCTTTGGCAAGGCTAGGCAGAGGCAATAAGGCCTATAGTTCCTTTATGATCCTGACATATACAAAGATAACAATAGTCAAGAGACCAAATTAGGAAATGCATTATACTCCATACGAAAGAGAATAACCATTATATTTGAAGTTTCTAATTTTTCAGGAAGCAGTGACAAGTTTCAGAGTTTGATGAAAGAAAAGTAAGATGGACCAAGGATCTCTCATAGTTAAATTTGACACTAGCCTTCCATAAACTGGATGAATTTCCAAATGTCTGAAAAATCTCAGTAAAGCAGTTGTTTATTTTTTCTAGGGAATAGTATTATCATACATTTTTAATCTACGTCTACCCAAGGAAAATATTCAATAAGCTTTCTGTTCATGCAGTGGGTGCATGAGCAATCCTTTGACATATTGTATGCAACATGCTGACCTTTAGTAATACCCGTTATGGTCAACAAATCAGAGTCTCGCATTTAGAAGAGAATTATGCCTGCTTCTTGTAGAAGTCTTTTTAGCAGTGATCTCAAACTATTAATAATATACCGTACACTTTGCTTTTTGAGAAGCCTTTAATATTAAAAATTTTGCTCTAATCATGATAAGAAGTAAAATAAAAAATAAATGCAAGGATAAGCAAAGTCTCTTGGCAACTTATTCACCGGGCATTTTATTTGAATGGTATATATTAAACTTCTATTTAAATTTTGCAGCAAGTCATTAAAAACAAAGTCGCAGGCTCACTAGTACTTGCTATCTATCCATTCTGAATTTATTAACTGTTCCCTTTTATTTTACATTATTTCCGTATTTCTATCCTATAGTCTCCTTATTAAAATTCTGAGACTAAGAGGAGCAGCTCTCTACCTAAGGTGAATTAAACAGAGTGTGACTTGTAGATTGCTCTTACTAGCACAGGTCAGAGCTGCAACTCAGCAATTTTATGCCTCTGTTGCTAAGGCAGTTCTAATATATGATGCGCTCCAGAGAGGCATGGGGATAAATCTTTGTGGTTTGCTACTCTTATTGTTTTCTCCTTCAATAGTTTTAATGACCTGCTCTCACTTAATAAATAGCATAAACATCATCGAAAAATTAGATCGGTGTAGGAAAAAATATAGACTAGTCACCATATTGAGGCTGTGTTTGTTGTATCATGCTTTGGAATGATGTGGGAAGCACACCAAACAAGAGGTATTAAGGGTAGGATTAATCTTACTTAACTTTAGACATCTAATCTAAGACAACTTTCCTGTTTCTCTTTATAGCCATAGGACTGCATAACAGAACAGTTCCATGAATCCTTAATGGTGATCCATCTGACCTACTACAGTTTCCTGTCTCAGAATGAGACTAATTGCTCTCTAAAAGTAACTGCTTCTTTCCACTGATTGTGAAGGAAGCTAACAGAGACCAACTAAGACTTATGAATCATATTTTTTGTTTTAAGGAGGAAGTAAATTAAATCATACCTTAAGTTTTCAAAAAGGTTCCATAACTTTTGCTAAGTTTAAGATTTAAATTTTCCTTTTTGCTCCTTTTCATCTCCATCCCAGGCACTTATGTTGAAGGAATAAAGGTGCTCACCTTCCAGCTAATGTAGGTTATCACAGCTTGAAGGATCAGATGCCTTATTCAGATTTCACTTTGCTTCTGCCTAGTAAATAGCTTGGACAGCAGTTAAAAGGGAACGTTCATTGTAATTTTCAATTAAGTAATAGATAGAGTAGTTATCTTGAAGTCAACATTATGAGATGCAAATGATAATCTTTTGTAAAGGGAGAGGAAAGCTACCTGATTGCAGCACAGATTAAACATTTTCAAATATTCAGTGTAATTTCATTCTTGAAATCAATCAAGGGGGCAAATGATTATTTCCCTCTTAAATGCACAACAACAAATACATATCAGAAGAATTATAACATACTTATGGTTTGAGGTACTACCAACTATGCTCTTTTAAATACAGTCTTCAGCATAAGAGGAAATAATATTTTTTTTTACAATAAGCAAAGTCATGCCAAAATGTAGAATTCAGCTATGCTTGAATGCAAGATCACATCTTTCTGTAATTTATTTTTACAGTTAAATATTCTACACAAATGATTGTGTGCCACATGATGGTATACGTGAATCACCTGCTACAGCTACCTGACAGGGGCTGCTTTTACTAACGTGTATGAAATAATTTCTCATTACAGACACTGGAGAGACCATCCTGAGATTTAATGGAGACACCTTCATTTGATGATGATGTTTTACCAAAGTACTCACTGTCACATTCATGATCAATATGTAGATTGCAATTTAAAGAATTAGAAAAGCACAAATGGCTCCAACTTGACTTTCTACTGTTGTGACTCTCTACATACTTCACTAGCTAGTCCATATTCATTGTACAGAAGTTCTGCTTATTTCAAGGATATGTGTATTAGGGTAATTCTACCTGTACTGTACAGGTAAATTAAAGCTTTGTACAAAAAAAAATGTCACATTTGCCTTTTTTAACATTTTCCGAGCAGCTGTTGTAATTTCTACACAGTTTTCCAAAATACTAACACTTCCCTGTTTCTAATATTTCACATAAAATGTAAACCTGTCTTTCAAAAGAACACAGGTCTTTTCCTTGAGTTTTGTTGGACATTGATTAGATTTACTTATTCAGGTTTTGTTGGAGCACCATCACTCATACTGTTTTCATTACATTCCCAGATGTTTCCCTTATCCCAGTGTCCACAAAATAGCCTTATAGCTAAATATGAGAAAACATTAGGGCCTTTTTATTTATTTATAAGAAAATAAGATCATCAGCTCTGTTTCCAAAGATGTTTTTAAGCTCAGAAGATAATTATTTGTCTCTCAAGTTTCACCATATGACTCTATAGCCCTTCCTCTGAAATCTTCCTTTCAACTCAAAAAACAATATCCAAAGGATTAGGTTGTTTACTTTTGCAAGGGTATAGGAAAGTTGAAAGTGCTCAGGTCTTGCCTTACAGTGGTTTTTTGCCTTCGTGATATTAAATTGTATATCGTGCCTTTTGTTAACAAACTTTTAATTATAACACATATCAAGCTGGGATTCAGATGTCCATTCAATTGCCTGCAATGCAGATAAGCTGTGTGTCTGATTTCTATTACAGTTAGGACAGTTTACAGAGGGAATCATCTGTATTAAGTTGCCAAAACACAGATGTGCAGTGCAGGAGTACACTGTCTTGGAGTTCAGCTGTGACACCTGAATATGCAACAGGTTTTTATTTATCCTACCTTCATAGGCACTCTACCTGTTATCGCTGTGCAGATAAGCTAAGGTATCACGCTGCATTGTATGATGATGTTTAAGCAACTGCTTTGAGTACGGAGTATAATCTTCAGTGAATCCCACTACACATATCCATGTACAAAAGCTGTAAGAACCACAAAATATCAGGCTGGAAAAGTGAAAGCTTCTAGGGGACCTAATTGTGGTCTTTCAGTACCTGAAGAGAGCCTACAAGAAAGATAGAGGCTATTTACAAGAGCATGTAATGACAGGACATGGGTGAATGGCTTCATATTGAAAGAGGGTAGGTTTAGGTTAGATACTAACTTGTGAGGATGGTGAGGCACTGAAACAGGCTGCCCAAAGAAGTTGTGGATAACACATCCATGGAAGTGTTCAAAGCCAGGTTTTATGGGGCACTGAGAAACCAGGTCTAGTGAAAGGTGTCCCAGCCCACAGCATGGGGATTAGAACTTGATTATCTTAAAGGTCCCACCCAACCCAAACCATTCTATGATTATATTATTCTGCAGTATTTTTAGAAGCATAAACTCCTCCAAAAAAAGCCCAGCCCTAACTCATGATTATTGGGGACCAGACACTAAGTTTTCACCCCCACGGAACGCACTAGCCCCTTCCCATTTGGGAGCAACCTTCATTTACTGTGGGCATGTAGCACACCACTTTTAGGTAGATTGGTTTCAAGATTGCACAAAATGCAATCATTAACCAGGTGTCTGTAATAGGTGGACTGGATTCCAGTTCTGCTTTTTTAAGTTCAAATTCTAATTGAAACTGGGATTTAGTCAATAACTGCATGGCTCAGTGTTGATCTGAAAAACTTTCATTCATGTTCAGCCCCCATCTCCTTTTGGACTTGTGATGCAAAGAAATTAATTAAAAGACATTCACACTTTGTAATAAAGAAAAGTCACCTCTGCCTGATGGTAGCCTGGAGCCAGTGTTTAGACCACATGAAAAGCAACCTTTTAAAGTTAAGGCAAGCTGGTGGAGAACATGACTAGACTGTAGTTTGTTGTATAATAGATACAGTTGTAGGTTTAAGGATTGGATTCTGGTAATTATGATGGGCTTCATATGTAGGGAGATAAAAGGGAAATACATCTTTCTAGCAAGCTGTTTTATTTTAAATTTGGGCTGATTAGATCTGCTCAAAGGTTTGCAATAGGAGTTACGCCAGTGGACATGAATATACATTATAGAGGGCTATGATAGCGCTTTTGAAGTGAATACCCATAATTGTACTCAAGAATGTGTAATCAAACACAAGAACACTCATTTGCACATCACTCTCTGTACTTCTATTAATTAAAGCTCTTTCTGAAATGTTTGTACAGAGCAAAATCTGTCTTCTAAATGTTTGCAACAAGCAAGCAAACAAACAAATAAACAGAACAAGAGGTACTGAATTGGACAAGCAGTTTTGCAAGCAAGATTTGCCAAATAACAGAATTACAGAATCACAGTCGCTGATGCTGGAAGGCACTTCAGCAGACTATACAGCATATTCTAGTCTAAGCTCTTTCTAAATGTAGGGTTGGTGCAGCATACCCATGTCCTGTCCTGTTTTGAATATCTTCAAGGATGGAGATCCCATGAACTCACTAGAAGACCTCTTCAAGTCGTTGACAATCATCACAATAAAGAAAAAAAAGATAACAGAATTTCATTACTTTTAATTTGGGTGACATTTCCTCTTGTCCCATCAATGGGTGATGAGAAGAGCCTGCTTCATCTTCTTTACTGTCCCTGTACGATATTTATAAACATTGATAAGATCTCCCTGGGCATTCTCTTCTCCAGACTAAACCACCCTTGCTTTCTCAACCTCTTCTTGTATGCCAAATGCTCCAGCCCTTTATTCATCAGTGTGGCCCTTAGCTCAATAATTTTGCCACACTTTTTTGAAAGAGAGATAGGTGATAGAGTTCTTGGAGGGAAAACAGCTAGCAGGGGAGGAGTGAAATGTCATGCCAGCAAAAAGTTCTTTTGATGCTTATGTGTTTTGCAGGTTCTAAGAAGTCCTACAAAAGTGGCTAAAATTTTCTCCCATTCTGTTTGTTTTTGAAAAAATAAATCAATAAATTTTTGATTGAAGGACTTGAAAATTGTGTTTTGTAGAGACAATCCCATTTCATCTTCCATCCTTCCTGATCCAGTGGAAGGTGTCCCTGCCTGTGATGGAGGGATTGGAAGCAGATGAGCTAGTCCCTTCCAACCCAACCCATTCTATTATTCTGTGATTCCATCCCAAGCTTTGGGATAAATAGCTTGCCAGTTTATTAGGTTTTTGTTTAATCTTGTTTTCTGTTGCTTGTTCTATATTGGTATTTATGAAAGGTAAGAGAGCAGTATTAAAATTTGAAGAAATTAGCGTTTGAACAATCAGTAAAAGAACCAGTTTTCTTGATATCTGAAATCTTGCGAGGAAGCATATGGCTATTTGTACTTTCAAGTGGGTATGATTTCTACATTCCAGATTTAGGTCTATGAAAATTTTCAATTTTTACCAAAGTCTTGTGCCTTGTAACCAAATGAAGTGTTCAAGGCTAGTTGTTCATATAAAGGCTGAAAAAGGGACATAGGTGGGCAAAGAAAACAAGTAAAAAATATTTGTTGCTATACCAAATATCAAAGTAGATTACATTTTATAAAATTATACAGGATAAATTCAGAATATATCAGTTTTTAAGAAAAGAGATACTATAGGGTTGTACCCATTTTACTTCAGATTGCAATACTAGTGTTAGAGGGGTTCTAAATCATTATGACTGGGAAACATATAAATTAGATTCAATGCTATGCAGACAAAACTTTAGAATAAGCATATATGATAATTTCTATAGTTCTTTATTTACATAGTGTATATGATTTGCTGCATGTATATAATTTCAGCAACATCATAGAATTACAGTTATAGAATGGCTTGAGTTGCAAGGGCCCTTAAAGGTCATCTTGTTCCAACATCCCTGCTGTGTTCAGGGTCATCTTTCACCAGACCAGGCTGCTCAGAGGTCCATCCAACATAACCTTGAATGTTCCCAGGGATGGGACATCCACACCTTGCATGGGCAGTCTGTTTCAGTGCCTTACCACCCTCAGAGTAAAGAATTTCTTCCTAATATCTAATCTAAACCTACTCTCAGTTTGAAGCCATTTCCCCTCATCCTGTCACTACGTGCCCTTGCAAAAAGTTTTTCTCCATCTTTCTTGTAGGTTCCCTTTAGGTACTGAGAGGCTGCAAATAGGTCACCCCAAAGCTTTCTCTTTTCCAGGCTGAATGATCCCAATCTTGGTAGCCTTCCTCTGGACTCGTTCCAACAAGTTAACGTCCTTCCTGTGCTGGGGGCCATTGATTTCACTGTAAGGTTATGAGAATCTGGATCAATTCTAACAAATACAGTCATTATTTTCTGAAAAATTATCATACAGTCAATATTTTATAAGAAATACACATCTAAATGAATTTTAAATAGCAATATGCTTGTTTATAATTCAGAAAAAGAAACTTAGCATTGATACTTTCAGGAAAGTTTGTGATTAGCTGGGTTTGTTTCCTTCCTCCCACCCATCTTTGCCCAGAAAAAATTAATCTGTAATTTCTAATTTAAATATTTTCAGTCCAAGCTGATCAATGAATTGATTGATTGATTGATTTAAATTGCCAGCTGAATCCATCTTGCTGATCTTTATACAGTACACATCACAATTTTGCACTTTTCTTAGGAAGAATCTAATTGTTCTCTCTGTCTAGAGAATGAAAGGAATGCTGCACATTGTCTAGAATCCAAGCCAGTATACTATATTATCTGCTTCAGCAACTACTGTCATTCTGGTTACTTTTTCACTCTAAGTAGTCAATTGCTGAGAAATGAAGATTAATCTTTCCAAACTACACAGCTAGGAAGAAGAAAAAAACTAGAAAAGGAAGAAAAAGAAACAACCTACAATTAAAATTATCTTACATTTAACTTACCATGCAGTTTAATTTGAAAAAAAAACTATTAGCCTTTCCCTTGATCTCTAACATCTACCCCCTGCCAGTGGAAAACACACAGCTTTAAGCTTTCTTTGCTAAACTTCTCATGTCAGGCAAATGTGACTGTCTTATTTCTTTATCACAAGACTTTGGAGGATTTTAAGTGTATAAGCTACATTGGTTGTTAGTTTTGCAACAAAACTTTGCGGAATACAGGATTCCTCTTGGGAAAACTTCTGATTTTGAAGGGGAAGTATTTGTGTAAGTGTAAGTTTCTGTTTTGAAGACAAGAGAAAAATAATTTTGCTATCATAATTTTAGGAAATAATTGATATTTAGAAATTCTTCCAATTTATTTTTCAGTGAACATATATTACTGTAACATTTGGAGATGACATTTTGCACTGGGAGAATGATCATGAGAAATTTCTCTGCAACGATGTATGTCATCACTTCTCACTAAATCAATAGAATTTATCATTAAAGACACTGATTCAGCACAGTTATGCTTTAGGGCATATAAAGAGTCCCATTAGCTTCAGTAGCTGTAGATAACAAAATTCTTCAAAAAAAAGACAGCTACTAATAATGCTAGCATGCAAATCTCATGCCCACAGAGGAAAGACCAAGGAAGCAACTCCTCAGGTGTCATAAAACAAAAGGGGGTTATCCTGGTCCAACATGGAGCAGGAGGTTTCTCAAGGTACTTCCCATTGCATTTTAGTGAATAAAGTGGTCCCTTTTCTTCATCACCTGACTATGCAGCAACTGCCCTGCTTCCAGCTCCTGTTTCTAGCTTTGGGCCCTCGACTTGTTCTATGCCAAATTTCTGTTCCTCATATAGCTCTGTATTTGATCTTGGTTCTCATTCCTCTTTTTCAGCATCAACTTAGTTAACAGCGGAAAGCAGTGAACAAATTCCTTTTTGGTTTGCTTCTTCACATAGCTTTTACTTTAACTGCCTTTATCTCAATCCATGAGTTTTCCATCTTATTTTCTTCTTCTGTCCCATTTAGGAGGGGAAATGAGAGAGTGACTGGATAGGGGACTGGCAATCAGCTAAAAGCAACCCACCACATCAGCCTGCAACTGTATTGAGATCTTCAGATTATCTTTTAAACTACAAAAGCAGTTGAAATTCCCCGATGTTCATCAGTAAGACATTTTTAATGTTTAACATTGGACATGAAAGCTACCTGAATCTGAGTTTTAGTCAGCCTGCACCTAAATCCTACATCAGAATACAAGTTTTCCACAGTCTCCCCTACTGGAACCTGATTTGGTGAAAGCTTCTGTGGAATGGCTGCCAGATGCACAACACCATGAAAGTTAAGGATGAGTGCTGACTGCAGCACCCTTTCTCCAATAACCTCATGACTAAAAAGCAAAAAAACCTTATTTGATACACACTCTGATGCCTGATTAGTAGCCAGAATTTCTACACAGGTCTTTTTTATTATGAGCTACTTGGGGGGGAAATAGAGGAAAGTCTGTCCCTGTCTCAAATGGAAGCTAATTGACTTTCTTTAAATAATACAAAATTTACTGGATAAGAGAGATAGGAAGTGTGGTTATTTCTGAAGGTTAGCACACATTCAAAATCAGAGCCCTTTGAATAAAGTTTCTGTCACAGGAATAAGTAATTTTTTAAGGGGGAAACTCACAATGATTTATGACTCTGAATCCAAAGAAGAAGCACTAACCAAAATGCTCACAGGTTGAACATCCTCTCCACTGATTTGACAGAGTTTGTACACTTTTTGAAGACTACTGATTCGCCAAACAACTGAAAAAAGCATAAGCCAAGAGTGAAGTGTCTAAACTATAGGCAGACAATACCTTAGAGTGATAAGTGATTAGGACAGGTTTTCCTCAATAGATTATCAGTTATAATGTAGGGGAGTGTATGTCTCCATATATTTTAATGGTATTGCAAACTCCTGAGGTAAAATCTTCTCTCTATACCTCTGCCATACATTGTAGGAATTTCTCAATTTGAAACTTCTTACATAAAATGTGATTAAATGTAAGAAAAGGTATAGCAGTATGAAATCCATGCGATGCTTTCTTATGGCTATCATAGTGTGGCACATCTATCTAAAGAACTTCTGGAGTTCTTTTTTGTTTTCTGTGTTCTAATCTGAACTCCTGTTAGTTTCCTTCTATCCTGTAGACATACAGGTGAAGAATGAAGTGGAAATTTAAGGTGTAGGCATAAACTAAAACAAAGACTATTTCATACCTTCTTAAAAAAATTAAAAATATCTTTTCAGGTCACAGACTGTGTGAGTAAGAATAATAAAGTTAATTTTCTGGATTCTAAGTCTGAATGTTTCTGAAAAATGTTGAGGTCCAACGTCCTTTTTGTGACAGAGGAAGCTAGCCTTTCACTGACAAAACATTTCTTACAGTGGTAAGAATTTCCTTACACTTAACATGCAAAATATACTCTTTGCTGTTTTTCTAGAAATTATTATCCCATTGGACAGATTCAACATATATTAAAATACAGTTTGAAAAAAAAATGGCATAAAAGTACTCCACAAGTTGGTCGTATGTCTATCCAGATATTTTACTGTGCCCTCACAGAGCAGCTAAGGATATCTATCTGCATTTTACAGAGGTAATATAAAGAAATAATTTTAAGTCTTTGTATGATAATGTTTTTGCCAATATGGATGTCAATGTTTTAGAGATTAGGTTCTAAGGCTTCACCTCTTCCTGTACTGCAATGAAGGTTTAAAACACCTCTGCCTGGATTAGATACCCATAAACAGATTTCTGAAAAAAAAACCTGCTGCCATTGTGATCTTCTCATTTTCTCTCTCTCAATACATGCAGTCACTCATTCAAAACATGCAAGATGATTTTTGACACTCATTTCTATGTATGTACATGGGCCATAGATTATTATTAAGGGAAGCTCCAGATCTCAAATATAAAAGCTATTTGCAAAGTATATAAGTATCTCAGTGTAGAAATAGGGGTGGGAGGGTAAGAATATGGGACAGCACAGGCAGGATTTGATGTAGTCTCCAGCTTTATCCTTAAAGGAATAAGGATGTGAGGTTTTGGTCCACTTATTAACATCTTCATAAATGACTTGTATGCAGGACTTGAAGGGATATTAACCGAGTTTGAAGATGATACAAAATTGGGAGAAGCTGTTGACTACCTTGGAGGCAGAGAGGCCTTGCAGAGAGACCTCAATGAATTAGAGAGCTGAGAAACCCCAACCATGTAAAGTTTAACAAGGGGAAGTGCTGGACTCTGCACCTGGAACAGGGCAACCTGGTCTGGGGAACGAGAGGCTGGAAAGTAGTGCCATGGAAAGGGACTTGGGGGTCCTTGTTGATGGCAAGTTGAATATGAATCATCAGCATGCCCTGGCAGCCAGGGGGGGCAACTGTGCCCTGGTGTGCATTAGGGAAGGCATTGCCAGCTGGTCAAGCGAGGTGATTGTTCCACTATACTCTGCACTGGTGCAGCCTCACCTTGATACTGTGTGCAGAAAAAGAATGATATTAAACTATTAGAGAGGATCCAAAGCAGGGCAATGAATATGGTGAGGGGCCTTGAGGGAAAGCCATACAAGGAGTGGCTGAGGTCACATGGTCTGTTCAGCTTGGGGAAAAGGAGACTGAGGGATGACCTCATCCCTGTATACAACTTCCTCACGAGGGGAAATGCAGGGGCAGACACTGATGTCTTCATGTCTTCTCTCTGGCAACCAGTGACAGCACTCAACGGAATGGCCTGAAGTTGTGTCAGGGTAGGTTTAGCTTAGACCTCAGAAAAACATTCTTTGCTCTGAAGGTGGTTGGGCACAGAAACAGGCTCCCCAGGGAAGTGGTCAGAGAACCAAACCTGCCACAATTCAAGAATTGTTTGGATAATGCCCTCAGGAACATGGTGTGTTTCTTGGGGATGTCCTGTGCAGAGCCAAGAGCTGGACTCGATGATCTTCATGTGTTCCTTCCAAATCTGAATATTCTGTGATTCCACATATCTTTTATCATACACTGCCAAATGAATCCTTTTGATAGATTCAACAGTCTTAGTCTTAAGCCTATCTAGCCTTTCTATCAAGATAGATATCCACACTTTCACTACAGTGCATAGAAACTAATCACATAGACTTGTGTTGAATCTGCTTTCAATTGGTTAATGCATGCATCTTAAATGTATGTGTTTATATATGTATGCTGATAGAATTACAAATAGTTTCAAACTCCAGTTAAACTCTGCTTCAGTAGCCTGTTTTTTTAAACTATTCAAGTTTTTTAAAACTGTTCAAGGAGCAAGTATCACCTCCTAGATCTTTCTTCCTGTAAGACACCAATTAATAAGATGCTATTATCTACTTCTTCGATTTTTATCTCTCTCTTTATACCCCAAGATGACTCCTTTGGCAAGCTGATACAACAAGTACTGTACCCTCTGCAGCACTATCAGTTCCACTCTTTCTCCATTTGGCAATCAGAAACTTGCTCAGTAAAAGTGTCATAGATAGTAGTAGTAGTAGTGATACAATCTGCTGGTATTTTGTCTGTGTTAAGTGTCTACCTGATTATAAAGAGTGCTTTAACAGAGCTCAAACTGAAGGCCAAGACCTTTACCTATTTTGCCTCTGCAATTAAGAAATAACCAAATATTTTATTAAAAAGTAATAATATTACCAAACATTCTTTTTTTAAGAATCATGAGGCTTGATTAACATTTCATCCTCCTAGAAAAAAAATGACCACAACAAATAACATCACTGTCTATATTATGAACTTGTATGGAATACTTTTTGGACAGAAAATCTGACTTTCAAATTTGTTCTAAAAATAAAGCCAAGAGTTTCAATATAAAGCTGTTGTCCAGGACATGTGTTTCAAGGGGGAGGGAGGGGCCAGGGAAGTGCTATTATGTGACTGTATAATTTGGCTAAATGCAATATTTATCACATGCAAGACAACTTTACCAGCTGTTAGGCATAGGGTAAAATAAATTTCACCTCACTTTTTATGTCTCAAATTTAGACATCTATACTGTAGTCATCTTCAGTCTTCTTTCATGACCTTGTAAAAAAAGTAAGAACCTCTAGAGGTCTATTAATGCAATTTTTATTGCCTATTCTAACATGACATGAATTACCATCTCGAGGTGGCTAACAGTATCTTACTGAGTGCAAAAACAACACATGACATAAATCTGTTAGACACTGGACTGTTAGATGCCCAAGTCAAGGTAGGCCAGAATATAAGCTTTTATTTTTCAAGGTGAGACTTGTCTATCTCCTGTGTCATTTTCAGGAAATCTAAGGGGACTCTATCACCCTACACTGCTTACCTGCATCACACAATTTATGTATATGAAAAAAAACCCACCTTTGTTTCACCTCTACATTAGGACTGGAGGGGAATGAAAAAAGAGGTTAAGGTAATAAAAGGAAGATTGATACTGTCCCTCCAATGAGCCAGACAATGCAGATACATGGACTACTAAAGAGTTCTCAAACTACATGTAGGTTATAACAGCTATATAATATAAAAACCGGCTTGAGTGTTGAGGGGACATGAGAAGCAAAATAAGAAATACACTATTTTAGGTAGGTACAATTTCACACTTAAGTTTTGTGCCCATATATATTGGAACAGAGAAGGCAGCACTTAATTTCACTCATTTGTGGAGACCTGCCTAGTACCTATTTCAATAGGTTTCTAATTAAAATAAAAGCATAACACACCAGTTCTGCTATTTTTAATTAATTTCAGTCATGTTAACTAGCAGTCTGACTTAAAACATTTTCAATTTAAGGAAAGGATAGACTGTGAATATATTAAATTTATAATGTGTGGCAGCCTGTACAGTTTCATAAATGGAATGGCAACATTGAATTGACAAAAGGAAAATGTGTAATGACTTGGAAGAAAGCTGTGATCTGAATAGCAGAAGAGTAGCCTAAATCCAGTTAATCATCTTTCAATGAGAGCTAACATTAGGGCAATAGAACCTCTCCAGCACACCAATCGGTACTCTACATCATAAGACATGTAATTTTAAAAAGCACTTCAATAAGATAGTTATAATTAATTCTCACAATAAAGTTACAGTTCCAAGCTGACTTAATATAAGATGTTCAGAAACCTAAGGCTAAAGGAGCAGCCTTGTAAATCAATGTGGCAGAAAAGTAGTGAGTATAATTATTTATCTGCAGTGCCATCATAATTTTTTTGTATTTATGTTGCATTTCCCTACTTATGAGTGATTTCTCTCACATGATAAACTGAATTCCTACACTGCATTTATAAAATATCCAATATTTAGACTTTTCACAATACATAATAAAGAATTTTTGAAATTCTGGCTCAATATGAATGATAAAGACTAGTGAAGTGTCTACTATACATGTGTATATTGGGAAAGTAAGTGCTCATTGCAATTATCTCTCCCCGAGGTCAACTGGCACAGACTACACTGTACTGTTACTTTTAAACTCTTTTAAACTCTCTAAAACATGTCAACATCCAAACTTGATTGTCAATGGTCCCCTAGCAATGTTAACTACTGAAAAATCACTTTGGAAAGTCTAAGTTGGACATACCAAAAAAATGCAGGGATCACTATGGTGGTCAAGAAATATACATTTTCTCAAAAAGACTTCAGTTTGAAGTTTTCAAAGATTTTGGTGAGTGTGTATTTTCACATTACTATTCTCTCTTATAATAAACATGCAATTAATGTAGGTGTTATAACTAATTGTTCACTTTATGCAAAAAAATAAAGTTAAAATGCTCGAGTCATTTAAGAATAGTTGAAATGTACACATGAACACAGGAAACCTAATCCATTTTTGCTGATAACTTGTAGTAAAAAGGCAGTTTTGTATTGTAGTACCCTGTGCTGCTAAGGCATATTTGTCTCAGGATGTGAATATGTGAACATGCAAAAAAAAACCCCAAACACCATAAAACACCCAAACTCCACAACTCTGAACAAATTACAGAAATTACATTCATTATTCTTATTCTCCGGGAAGTACATTATGGAGCTCTGTTGGATTCATCTTCAGCGATGAAACCTGACTTCTTATACCCAGGAAATGCAGAATGGTAAAGGAAGTGCAATTAAATGGAGAACAGGAGAGACAAACATATTTTGTGGCAGATGGACAATTTAGGAACAAAATTAGTTCTAATGTTATTACAAATCCTGGTAAATTTGCAGCCATGTGGTACTGGAATGTGGGGCATGTTGTGATGGGTTCGTACTGGAAAAAGTGTTAGGGAAGAAAAAGAAAGGGTATTGTGCTTTGTGTTAATAAATTAACTAAATTCAGAGAGCATTACTATGGAATGCATGACAGGATGATCAGCTGCTTTTGAAACTGTATTTGAGGAGACAGACATACAGAATGTCATGACAGGCACTGGATACTGACCTCCTGATCAGTTTTTTAATGCTTCAAAACAAATTAAGAAGTCTCATGATTGCAATACAAAGTTATCTACAACAACATCTTCTGGAAGGGCAATATGTTTGGATGCAAGAAAACCAGGAGACTTCTGGAGTGCATCAAGGACAGTATTTTGACACAGACACTGTATGGACAGAGGCTGGGAAGTCAGAGGTTCCAAAACTGAGTAGTGCAATTGGTCAACAGCAGCCTTCATTCCAAACGACATCAGGCAATGTAATTAAATATCCTCAGGAAAATGAGGAAGGGAGCAAGTATAATAAAGACATGGGATTTAGAAGTTCAGACTTTTCCTTGACCAAGGAGTTGGTAGAAAGGGTCCCCTGGATGCTGCTTCAAAGGAAAAAAAACCAAACCAAACCAAGCCAAACCCAAAAAAACCCACAAAGAACAAACCAAATCCCAAAAGAGCTGGTTATCACAAAGGACATAATCCTCAAAGCACAAGGATAGTCCATCTTATTGTAATGAAGTCAGACTGGCCTGGCATAAGGCCAGCATGGATAAAAACTCCTGACTGAACTCGAATGCAAATAAGAAGCATATGGCAGGAGGAAACAGAGATTGCCTGCCAGGAGGAAAATTGAAATATTACATGAGATGCATGGATGGAATTAGGCAATTAGGAAAACTAAAGCTCATATTTGAAACTGGGAATGTGAAAGTCAACAGGAAGGGTTTCTCTAAGTACACTGGCAACAACAATAACAGAACTCAAAGATGAGGTAGGCTTGCTATTAGTGAGGCAAGTGAATTGATGATGATGGAGAATTGAAAGGCAGAGATACTAATTTTCTCATTTGTGTCAGTTTGTACTTGCAATGTCTGCTGTCAGGCCTCCCATGTTTGACTAAATGAAGTACAACTTAACAGCAGGAAAATATCAAGTTAGGGACCATGTTAACAAACTGTATACACATGCAATGGGGAGAGAATGAAGACATTTAAGACTGCTGAGAGACCTGTCAGATGCCATTTCAAGGTCCCTCTCTGTCATCTTCAAAGGGTTGTACCTGTCAAAGGAGATCCCTGTAGCCTGGAAAAAGGCAATTATTATGCCCATCTTCTAAAATGGAAAGATAATCCAAGGTATTGCAGGCTGCCTGTGAAGAAAATGCAGCAAATCCTTTTGGAAGCTATTTCCAAGGAAAAGGGTAGTTGGATCCACTAAGGGCGAATCATGCCTGTTCAATATGATTGTCTTCTACATTGAGTTAACTGGCTGAGTGGGCAAGTGCAGCAGGGTCAGCTGTAATATCTCTGTAGTATAACTGCAAAGAAATGGCCTAAAAAATGGAGAAAAGTTAGGTAAGGCGCACTGGACAGATACAAAAACTTGCTTATAAGACATCAGTTCAAAATCATACTTTTGAGTGTTGTTCCTTTGAGAGGAATACTAGGGCTCATCCTGTTTGAAGTCTTCATCAATGACTGTGATCCATCCCCTCACTTTTTCTGCTTGAGCAATAGCCACCAATGGTTGTGGTAATGGCTGAATCTGGCTTACAGGTAAGAATACAATAGTTAAGGGCCATAAATCTTGCTCAACACCTAAGGGCCATAAGTCCTGCTCAACACCTTAGGAATAATTGAACATATGTCAAGTCAAAATATGTCCAGTATGCAAATATGACTAGAAGTCAGTCATCTAACTCCATAAATACAGGAGAGCCCAGGTCCCATTGAGCTGTCCTGCATGGCAGTGGCTGCACACCAGTACCTCCCCTTGTGTAGGCACACCTCTCAAGGTTACTCCTCAGCTGAGAGAATCCTTATTGCATCAGATGTTTGGTAAGTCAATTGGAATAAGTATGCTGAAACTTTGAAATACTAGCTAAGTGATATAAAGGATTGATTGTGCACATAGAGTCCTTTAGATATAAACCACTGACCAAGTCTGGGACTGTGTGTAGATACAACCACACCTCAAGTTCCCTCAGAAAGGAGTTTAGAGCACAAGAAGTTCCCTTCTAAACCTGATGGCTCAACAGGAATGTCTCCCTGACAGTTTTGTCTGACCCTGTCCTCTATGCAATAAAGAGTACCTTGCCATTGAATCTTGTTGAACCATTGCTTCGTTTACTTTCAAACATAGTTAAATTGCTGTTCTGTATTAATAAACATACTGATACTTCTCTCTTCTAAATGTGTCACTCCATTCACAATGATGATCTAGAGACTGAGGAAAGAATATACTTTGTGAGTTTGCAGGAGAAAGCAAATTTGGGAAGTAACTAGTGCACTGTCATTCAGAGAGAATTCCAGGAGCTGGTGAAATGGGCTGGCAGAAACATCATGAAGTTCCACTTATGCAAGTAAAAAGTCCTATCTGTGGGATGCAATAACGCCGTGCCACAATGTAGGCAAATACTCACTGGATGGGGAGTAATTTTGTATGAATGGTTCTAGCCATCCTAGTTGTAACAAGCCAAACATGAGTCAGTAGTGCGTCTGTTTTAGTGAAGGCTAACCACTTACTGGTCTGCATTAGGACATGTATAGCCAGCAGGTGAAGGGAAGCAATTGTGCTCCTCTATGGGACACTTCTGTGGCTGCACCTGCAGTACTGTTTCCAGTTTGGGACTCCCCAGTACAGGAGAAAGACTGACAAACTGAATTATGAAGAGGCACATGTGAAATAAATACAGGCTGAGGAAGTTGGGTTCCATCAACATGGAAGATAAGGCTGAGAGACAACCTGTTTGCTGCATTCATCTACCTTTTACCAGTCAGAGATATGTGGGTGCCAGAATTTTATCAGAATTGCAAAGTGAAAAGTTGAGAGACAATGGTCAAAAGATGCTGTAATGGCAATTGACTACATATATATAAATTTACAGTGAGGACAGTCAAACACTGGAAGAGGTTCTCCAGAAAGGCTGAATAATCTTAATTTTTGGAGATATTAAAGTCCCAGCTGTAGAAGGTCCTGACAAACCTCAGACAATGTATAGCAGGAGGTGAGATCAGATGACTCTCGAGCCTAAAGAAATGTATGCTTATTGTAAAATATTTTGCTTTCCTTTAATACTATGTTTTGTGGCACACTTTAATGACAACATAATATAATGTCTTATCCTGTCACATAGTCAGCTACCCACAATAATCACAATGTGACATAAGCTGAAAATTTCAGGGTTTGGTTTTTTTGGAGTGAATTTTTTTAGGAATTTTTTGAAGTATACTGTTTCTGCACTGCTGTTTAAATTTCCTCTGAAAGGATATTGTGAGTTTTCTAGTTTCAAGACACTATACATGCCTAATGAAAAACATGATCTAGTTTAGGAGCAGCTCAGCAAATTGAAATCAATGAACTACAATGTGCATGCACACCATTTTTAACAAAATCAAAAATTAGATATAGATTAGATTAGTTTATAGATATAAAATACTTTATAGATTATAGTTATTCTGTAAAAGATGGAAATAATGACTGACAAGCACATTTTATTATTGCTTATTACATACCTGCACCCCATCTCTTGTTCATTGTTGCCACTTAACATTAGTATTCATAGCATGCTATGTTGAAAGCAGAGATAATAAAACAATACCACTGTGGTCTTCTCCATAGAAGAGCCCTGCAAAAGATCTGACTCCCTGAGTACTCAGTGATTCACAGTCAATCTTATTCTGTTGCTTTTTTCTTTACCTTCCTCAGGGTAACAGCACTAAAGAAAAAAAGATGCTTTCAAATCATACAATCAAGTTAGAAACATGTCAATAGCAGGTTCACTTAGTGATTCCAGAAATCATAACACAATTCCTTTCTTACAAAGAAGTAAAGTACAAGAGAACTATCTGTCTGTCTAGTGCATGTAGGAGTGCTTGCTATTAAGCACTTTAATATTTCCATAATATTTAATTAGTGACTGTTGCTTCTTTTTCAGCCAGGGAACAAAAAACTCTTAGCCAAGGAACAACTGGAACTCATTCCAATTTACTGATGAAGAAATTAAACTTCAGAGACCAGCTATGACTTCCCAAGGTCCTTATGGCAGAAAGGAGGGCAAATTTTTTTTTCCTACACCTCAACTGCCTTACATATCATAGTATGAGAGCTGAAAAAAACAACATAGGGGTAATCCTGGTACAAATTCAGACAGAAAAGAGGTGTCTCTAAGGCAGCCTGCAGACCAGAGAACTAGTAAGATTTTCAGCAATAATGAAAGAGTCAAAATATGCTAGCTCTTCTGATAGAGAGGCCTTTAGCATTATTCTTACTCTATCAGCTAGCTTTCCAGCTCTAGGTTCTGGGTTTGGATGAAGGTGGCTGCAGTTGATCTGTGCTGGACATGCAGTGCTATGAGAAGACCAGCATATCAAAGATTTAAGAAAATACAGGACTTTCTGTACCTTGGTTATACCACTGAAGAAAGTTGCCTTATGAGCGAGAAATTGTAGATAGAAAGAAAATTAGGTCCTAGTCTCCTGTCCTGCATGTTGGTCTAAAAGGAAATATATTCTCTAAGAAGAAAACTTCCAAGCACTTGGAATTTTGTTTCAGCTTTCTAACTTAACATCTTTCTTATTCTCCATTCATGAAAAGTACCATGGCTGTTTGAAACAACCAACTTAGAGTATTTCCTTTTAATTAACAGAGATACTCAATAATGTATAAATATTTGGAATAGGAATATCCTATAAGGAGCATGATATGTACTAATTTTTGCAATAGTTATTGTGTAGTGACCAAACTCCTTTTTAGTGTGCTTTATCTTGTCCCTCACTTTATGCCTAAAGTCAACAGCAAGTCTGGTTCAGTCTGGACTGTGGAATTCCCTGCATAGATATGTTAGAATCACTTCACATACATGTACTTTTTCAACCTTGAACACAAACTCTTGCTTAGGAACTCCTGGGTAGATATGTGAATGTCAACCTTTTCTAAGTGTGCAGCTTTTACATTTCAGGAATAAGAGCCATTATAATGAGAGTTCTTCTATAGCACTGCCAAGACAGAAAAGCCAGAAAATGTATGAAGAGATGGCTCTGACTTCCTCAGTGATAAAAAATTTGTTAACATTTGTCCACAGGCATTTTGTTTTGTGCATATGATACTTGAAATTGATTAGATTAGGTGTTCTGAAAAAAAGTCCAAGTGATTTGCTTCTACCTTTATGCTTATCAAGAAAATTACAAATCTGCCTAATTCCTCAGAATATTTTATAACATATTTTTACAGGAACTTAAACATAGAGACATTTTAAATTATCAAAGAACTTTAATATGAAATTTTTACAAAAGGAACAGGAAGCTCAATAAAGAGTATACATTATGTTATAGAGGTATTTCAGCTGAAACATTCACATTGAGACTCAAAATGCTACTTAAGTTTTTGCATTCACCCTAAATAACTACACTACTCTGCTCTGAATAACTGTGAGTAGTACAGGCCACTCTGTACATTTGCATGAGGATGTCAGGTACATGACAGTGGGATAATGAAAAACGCAGAAATAGAACAGAAAATGTAGTGGACTACAGCTCATGAATCTTGCAATGAAATTAAAGGGGAAAAAATCAACTTGTGCTGATAGATCTACCACAAAATCATGTGCAAACTGTAAGAAAGATTTGTTTTGTGAGTATGGAATATACTAGAATCACTAATCTGTTTCAAAACTCAGCTATGAATGGCAGTTCTTTTTCATCCTCTTCTATTAAAGAAAAAAAACCTCATATATATATATTTTTAGTAGCATTAATTCATTTGACAGCTTAGGACATCAGCAAAAGCAAATACACTGTACTTGGATTCTCAAATTAGTATGAAAAATCATCAAAACATAGCTTAAAAATTTTAGATAATTCATCAGAAACATTATAGTATGGGCTGAAGAAAGAGAAAGTAGTTTCATGCACAGGCACAAAGCTTGTTAGAAGTAAATAAAAACTGAATATGTTGTATTTTTCTATTTATAAACTCTGTGTTATTTTAATATTAAAGGTTAGAATCACAGAATGATTTCAGTTGCAAGGAACCTTAAAGGTCAACTAGTTCCAAATCCTCTGCTATGGTCAGAGACACCTCCCACTAGACTGTGTTGCTCAAAGCCCCGTTCAACCTGGCCTTGAACACTTTTGGGGATGAGGCATCCACATCTTCTCTGCACAACTTGTCCACCACCCTCACAGTAAAGAATTTTTTCCTGATATCTAATCTAAACCTACTCTCTTTCAGTTTAAAGCCATTACTCCTTGTCCTATCACTACAAGTCCTTGTAAAAAGTCCATTGGCAGAAAAATAAAAAAATTACTTGAACAAAAGTATTTTATGATATTTGCAAAATAAATTAAAAAAAACCCAGTAATTTTGTGGATACTATTTCAAAACAATTAACTAATACAATTATAAATATCTTTTCAAAATTAACACAGCTATTCGGGCATAGCTATCTGTAAATGCCAAATGGTGAATGTTCTGTGTTGTTATTTAAAGCCATATTATGTTTTCATGTTCAAAAATTGCATGGCTATTTCAGACTTTGTATAACCTATTGAATCATTTTCAGTATTTTCAGATGTGAAACAGGACGGGGTTTTTTCCCTATGAAACACATCTTTGTGTATGTGTGTTTATCCAAATCATTAGTATATGTATAAATATGCTCTGAAGCATTTATCACAGTTTTGTCTAATACAAAAGGGCTAAGTAATGCAAATGCTTAAAGTACAAAAAGGGCAAATATATAAAACTGGGGTGCTTTTTTTTTGTAGTTTAAACACTTTATCCTGCTTTACCTTTATTCTCTTTACTGATTAATATATTAACCTTATCCAATATTATTCCTGTAAATTTATGTCTTTTGATTAATTTTACCAGTCTTCAAAAGATGAGATATTTTTATTGGCAGTAGTCAGGATTGCATGCCACTGTCAGTATATATGACTACATGCTTTCATGAAACGAGCTACTTCATCGACAGATGTGTGCCAAGTATTTATAAAAAAAGATGCCTTAAGGAAAGCAAAATCACCTACACATAACACAGATATGATTAAGTGTTCCAGACTTGAAGTTAAGGAAGATGTATTAAGGAGGCTTATTAAAGAGATTGAGGCCATTATGTCCAGATTTAATCAGCTGGACTTGGAAGATCTACAATTTGGAACATCTTTATCACTAATTATGTCCTGGATGATCAAGCTGAACAACAAAAGAAAAGATATTCATCAACCCATTGCCTCTAAGTGGCTCATAGAGATCAGAGAAACACAGGCAAATGGTTGTTTCATGCAGTTATTCCAGCAAACCTGTCTTCCCATTTGCTTCTATGCTTTAGATCAATGATATGCTTGAAACTGAAGATACAAGAACAGAACAAATCTTCAAACAGAGAAAACTGCATGTGTCATTATGAGTCAAATTAAATAAAAATAAACTTATGCTTCTGCAGTTTCACTGCCACTGCTTTTCAGTCTATGAATATGTGAATAGCAGAAAGAGTTACACAGTCATTTTTGGGTGCTTCTAAAAATTTCCTTCATCATTTCAAGGGTTTGGATCTTGCTTGATGCAAGAAAGTGCACTCTCTCAGGAGTTTCCTAACAACACCATGTGCCAAAATACCTCGGTTTGTGGTATCCCTTTTACTGCTTCTACTGCTTTACTGCCCAGAAAGCTCTTCCAACAGGGCATGTGCAATTTTTTGTTGATCTAAAAATCAGAAAATCTAAAAATCAGAAACTGAAGTTATGCAAATATCTAGCCTTCTTCACTGCTACCTAACCAGAAAGCATGCAATACTTAGTCCTTGTACCATAAACACCTCTGTTATCCATCATGCTTTCTATCATATCGCTAAGACTCAACGTCATTGTAGAACACTGATGATTTCTACCTGGAGCAGCACAAATACATGGAAATTTTTCTAGTAGCAGAGGGTTGTTAGGCATTTGTCCATCCTTCTCGACCAAAATTCTTCTAAGAAATTCAGACTGAAATTCAGAGTAGGCTGAAGCGGAATTGCCAGAACAGTAAGAACTCTGGTCCACATGCTCTTGCCTTGATTCAGATATTACATGGAAAGTTTCCAGCAGATTCATGTGCTTTAATGTGCTGCCTTGCCTTACAGCTTGGGATCCTTCAGGCAAGTATAGCTCATGTCACTTTATCATTATCATCTTCATAGGCCAGGAAGACAGCTGCTACAGACACCACTATTTACAGTTTAGTCTTGAGTAAGAAAAGTGACATATTACGTGACAAAAGCTGGGTCAGATGATTTGCCTCATGCCCAGTAGATGAGTGAGTGACTGGAGCACCTACAGAGGTACTGTATCTTGAAGTATCCCAAAAAATTAAATAGGGACAAATATGGGTCTGGGAGTGGTGAGAGCATAAATAGCATGGTAAGATGCCAAATTTTAGCTCTTATAACAGACATTTCTTGTGGTGTTTATTTTTTGTTCTATCCCTTATTAAACATGTTACATAAATTTTGTCTTCTTAATTCTAAGATAGCTGATGTCTGACAATGAGCCTGGATGAGTCTGTAGATATGCCCAAGGATAGTATGAAGAAACAGAATTAGCTATATGATGGGTCTGAAGGAACCACTCTGCTTAACAGATGTTTAAAAATATGTCAACAAGAGCTTTGGTAAATTTTTATTTAAATGGTGAAAGCAGGACAAGTTCTTTTAGAATATATGCTTATCTGTTGTGGCTATTCAAGAGCCAATGAATTTACAGTAAAATGATCTGGAATTTCTGAGTGACTCGGACATGGTTTCCTTTCCTCCTTCAGTTTTTGGTAGGACAATAAATAATGGAGTATTTCTTTGGCACCTCATAGCCATAACACCAAAACTAATGGGAAAACAAATAGTCTGAAATAAAACTATATGTCCATGGAAAGTGGATACCATACACAACGGTATTGAAAATTTTATATTGAACCAGAGACATTAATTGGTAGGCCGAGGAATAAAAATCAGATTTCCACATGCCTACTAAGTACAACAAACACATGGTCTTCTTTTATTCTGGAAAGAACACAGTCCTGCAAAATGTAGGGCATCATGCTAAATGGATCATATGACCTGATTTTCTCTTCCTTTTGTTGATCCCAGAGAAGTGACAAGCTGCATATCAAGTTTAATTATTTCCATAGTAATAATTTTCAGTATCAATGCAGAAAAGCATGTCTAGAGTATGCATCTGGATACAGACAGAATTGCTCTGCTATATCTCAGAAAAAAATTTTATATGGGTTAATCCATATGAAGTTGGTTAGATAATGCACACAAATGCCACTATCTACTTGAACAAGTATCATATTCCTCAAAATAATAAAAATATTTCTTTTAGAAACTTAGAACAATTGAATCTATATCAAGAATTAATAATAAATCTGGATAAGAGCAGGGACTTCTAACACTAAACTAAAATCAGAGCTTTATTTAAAATAGATTTTGAATGAAAAGCATAAGGAGTCATATAAGAGCCAATGACTACTTTTACTTTAAAAAAAAAAAAGGGGGAAAAAGACATTAACTCCAAAGTGCCATTTGCCTAGTGATTAAACTTGTGATATTACCCTGAAAAATACTGTTATGGCTCTTGAGTGGAGGCACTGCTCATTAGCAAAAATATAAATAGAAAAGCAAATGGAAGACTTCTATTGATCTGTGTAGAAACACCTTGTGAATTTAATTTCAGCATGTATGGTTCAAATGTTTTGCTTTTCCTTTTGCTAGAGAATATAGGAAGATACTTCATCTTTCTGTGTCACACTTTCAGCAAGAAATTTTGTTTAGAAGCTGCAATTAAATAATTCAGAAATAATTAATTCAGAAGACAACCCATTAAATTATAACCCTCCCCACTGGTTAACTTGGTGCCAAAATGTATTGTTTAATTTATCATTCTTAGTATTTTTAGAAGGCCTCAAGGCAGGGAATGAAGCAATAATAAATAGGGAATAGTGGATAATTAGAGAAGGAAATGTGGAACAAAATTACTAAGGGCTTTAGGTGAAGTTCATTATTACTATTTAATAGTGCCCAAGAGCATTTGATCAAATTATGGATCACGTTTAAAAGTGGGCTGAGAGAAATCCTGGTGGAGGAGAGTTTTCTCACTACTACTTTCAGAATTTTGCAGTAAGTTTTACAGAATTTTAACAAGGGGTAAAAAAAGCAAAAACATATTGACCAAACCTACTCTATCACACATGCTGCTCTAGTGAGATTTGAAGGAGACAGAAGTTCTTCATTCTTTCAGATATTGTTCAAGATGAGAGAATTACATGATTAAGCAGTAAAGCACTTCAAGCATGAGTGATAAGGTGACATGTTGTAAGTGCAGCCCTTAGGGCTTTTAAGCACAAGGTGAAGTTGATTTTTCTTTTAACTCTCCAGGGTTTTCACTTTTTAGCTATGTCTTAAAAGAAGTCCATTTTTAACACAGATTTCTCAACCTGACTTGAACTTTCAGTATTTGTTTTTTTATTTATTTGATCATTTTCCTCATATATTTATGTTATTCCTTTTAATTATAGTATAAAAATATCCTGAAAACATTTTGAAACACAAGTATATGTACAAAAATACAGAATTCACTTTTTCATCATTCAAAAAACAAGATCCTCTCTGACATGTTTTCAGTTGGAAGACAAATGAGAGAGCAGGAAATCCATCGCACACAGCAAATAAGAGCATTTAATCTAAACAGTAAGGAAGTGCTTAATTTATGGAGCATTCTTTTCTAATTAAATATGTTTTCTGAAAGCCTACAGCAATGAAATACTGAATAATAAAGAAATTGGTTTTTTTCTATGTCTTTCTATGCTTTAAAAAATGAAAGAAAGAAAACAATAAAAGAAACCTCCTTCTGATCTGTATTCCAGAGTAACAGAATGGGGGAATAGAAAAACAAACAATTATTTCTAAAAAATTCCCTTCTAGGGGAACAGCTACATGTTCAGATATATATGCTGACTCAAAGTAAAATGATGTCCGTTAAATACAAAGAATTTTGTGGTATGGAAATTTCAATTACTCAGCAGTTCTGTTCAAGAGGAAACAGGGATCTACATCTTTAGACATTTGATCCCATAGAGAGAGTGCTTTGGACAGTATGCAACTTTTTTTTTCTCATAGACTTTGTTGACAGCAAAAGAGTCAAGTTGGTTTACTTTTGAAATAGTTTGTATGACTGGCCAAGTTGTTTGATGTGTTTCATTTATGTTCTGGAAGTTTATAAAACCACTGCACAGTTTAATAAATAATTATATTTGCAACAGACCTAGCAGTAATACTATGAATAGCCTTAACTATTACTTTAATCAGAGAAGCAGGGTGTTTACTACCTCGGTCCATATGGGAATGATTAAAAATGTATACCAATATGTTTCCAGAACTGTGACTTAATTACATAGTCTGAGGTAATATGATGAGGTCATAGAAAACACCACCAGATTTTCACTCAGATTTGCATGACAGGAGACAGAGAGCCTTTAGTGCTGGGAGAGTCATAATGTCAAAAACCAAAGAAGTCTAGTTGTCAGCCAGGGGAAAGAAGTCAATTATTTGGACAGACTTTGCACCTAGGTTCTGCAGCAATGATTACTGAGCATTCTTTAAACCAATCCACAGTATGCAGAAAGAGGATGGAGCAGTTTTCCTTGAGACTGTCTGTAGTGCAGAGCTTATCCCATTAATGGATCACAGACAGGCTACTGCTCAGTCCTCTGTCATAGTTTGCCTGGTGCTGCTTGGACCTCCTCTCTCTGATGTATTCTCTGATTTCAGAAACATTCTCTGATCTGCCTGTTGTGTTCTGTAAAGATATTCACATTCATAACCTTGGAAACTAAAGATTTACTTTGAAGGCTGGCTATCCTATAGTGTGTCTAAATCCCTCCACAGCACTTCCTACTGCACAAGTGCAGGTCCTTCTGCCTTATTCATCACACGTGGAAATTGTATTATACTCTTTCTACATGGAAAGTTGAAGAAAATAGCTAAGCAGATATCTCTGGGTACTACAAGGAAAAGATTAGTCTAAAAACCATGAAAAATACCACTGTGCATTTTAACTGGTTGGACTACTTTATTTTGGTCTTTTTAATTTGCTTGACCAATTGCTTTGACACACATCTACAATAACAGGGAACTCCAATGGTCTCCAATTGAAAAAATGTCGTTGTCTTGAGAGGAGCATTCATCTTCTGCATGTAGTGAAGCTGGGGTCATCACTACAATTTAAATAATGCTTTGTTGATAATGTAGAATTTGATTTTAACAATCTATTCCTTATGTTTTCTCTGTTGCTTTTTCTCCTGAGAAATTGTGAAGATAAAATGCAATTACTTTACTGTGGTAATGGTGGAGATAGCATTGCTTAAGGAATGGGTTATTGGTTTTTGATGCTAATTTATAATTTCTGAAGGTTTCTCAACTCATGATTTTTCCAGTTCCAATTTTGTTTATTTTCTCTACTATTTTTAGTCTTACTACCCAGATCTTCTTTTACTTGTCTTTTTTTATCTTCTTTATTTAAAACATAATTTTTTAGTAAATCTTATTACTCATCTACTATCAAATTCACCTGTGTGTTCTTCTGTAGTCACTGACCATGTTCTCCTATAAATCTTAGCTGTCATGCAAATGGCTCATATTTTAAGAGTTTAGTGAATTCTGGAGCAGATTTAAGAAATACTACCACTATTTCTTATAGCATTTAAATGAGGATAACAAAGACATTTGAGGTCATAAATCAAGCCTCACAATGACCTTGAACATCTGAAATATAAATTCCTGTTCTTCTACAATATGAAATATAAAGATCAGTAAACTAATCATGTAAAGAAAAAAAAGGCAATGAAAAAGAACTATCATTAGCAATGGTCAAGTGAATGTTCAAACATTTTTCAGAAGAAATCGTCACTCCTACTTTTAAAAATCGAGATAACTTTAAATATGAATGATTACTCTAAACCTACAGTCATCTTTAGATATAATTTACATTACACATATTAGGACATGCAACTGCTACAATCTGCTTAATGGTTAAGTAAATAGAAAGACAATGCCTTCCAGACAGACATAGGTTTGGGTCAGCCTGTGAGGTAATACATCAAAATCGCTATAGTGTCTCCCAGGCAAGTAACTATTTATTTTGGTCTGGGAAAGAAGGCAGAACATGGAGATATCTCCCAGGCAGAAAATTAAATGGGTCAGCCTTGGAGGCAGCCCAGATAGATAACTGTTCAGCTTTAGTTGAAAATGGATTAACATACTAAGGTCGTTCCTGAGTACATAACTATTGGCTCCTGCTAGATGAGAAGCCATTAATCATAGTCTTCCTTACATTTGAAGGGCTGCTTTTTGTAGCTTATCTTAACAGATTGTGAGCTGGTTGTCAGCCTTCGATTCTGATAGTGAAGTCCTGTTTGCGAACATGAGTGTCTGTTTTACCAGGACATAAGAAATCGTTGACCCTGTTGGTTGTATCTTTGATAGGGATACCAAAAGATGTTCTTGTTTCGCTGGGAGAAAACTGAGGTCACAAGTTAATATATAAGAAAGATGCAAAGTTTCAAATGGGGGCACCTAGATACGTAACTGTTTGCATACAAGCCTTTGGCAGGTGTGAAAGCCTAGTGAGCATATGCTTACCTGGAGTACATATGTTCCTGACTTGGAAGAGAACATAAAGAGCTTCAAATATTTCAACTGTCCTTTTATTTATGCTCATCTGAAAACTGAGAATACTGCATTTTTTTAGGAAAATACACTGAAATTCCTCCAATTATTGATGCAATAATTTAAGTCAAACCCATAAAACAGAAAATACAGTCATAAGAGACCTGACCAAACAGGATAGAAAGCCTGGAAGGAGAGATGAAGAGTAGCAGACTAGTACACAACACAACAAAGTTCTTTATCCTATTTTTTTCAGTTGTTCCCCTTCTTTTCTCATAAGCTTTTGTCAGTTTTTCTGCATTGTGGCTGTAAGACTATAAATGGAAGCATGGTATTATTTGAGGACAGGGAGCCAAGTGGAGAAGAGAGGGCATCCAATAAATTGGAAATTCTGATAGGTCTTGCTGACTGCCAAATGGCATGTACGTAAATTAGCAACGCTGAAGCGATTCTGCCAGTAGATAAGAAATTTGGCAGAGATGATTTAGAGAAAGGGTCATTTTGTATGAGGATGCCAAGAGAGGCCAGGTATTAATGGGGCAATGAACGACGCTGCAGGTGGTAAGAGAAAGTGGACACTTTAGATTGGGATTAACTAGGAAGATGCCTATACTTCCTGTGTTAACTCATGATGAGCCACAATATTTTATATTGAAAGCTAATCCTCTGAGATATGTGCTAGGATACTTTATAGTGAAGCACAA
Organism: Acanthisitta chloris; assembly: GCF_000695815.1. Lineage (NCBI taxonomy): Eukaryota > Metazoa > Chordata > Aves > Passeriformes > Acanthisittidae > Acanthisitta > Acanthisitta chloris. The sequence continues at coordinate 62,303 of NW_008650154.1, read as the reverse complement.
ATTTTAAAAGGGATGATAGAAAAATACAGATATTCAAGACAAACTACCACAAAAATCAAAAAGGAACATTAAAGGCTATAGTGAATGAATATTTTAGGGCACACAGTTTACCGTAATGTCTATTAGGATTTTATCCAGTGAATATTTAACGAAAATACTCAAGCTCTACCTGGAAGAGATAACAGTTCCCTTTTCAAGTGAATGCTTTCATTACTAGTTAATAAGCTGTTTCATATATTTGTTCTTTGTGTGGTCCCATAAATCTCAAAACAAACCCACAGGACTACAGAGAAACTCTATTGTTCTGCTTTAAACTTACCTTTTCCTATTGTCAGTGTTATACTACCTATGTGTAAAATAGAGGTTGGCATACCTGACTGCTTTTAATGCCTCAGCATTTTAAGTCTAGGTTGTTTCACCAAAATGAATGAATATGGCACAGCCGTGATTGTTTGCCTCATCAGTAAAAGACTGAATTTCCTTGAGTGGGATTAAACTCACTGCAGAGGTCTAAAGTGTACTGTCAAAGTCACCATCAGTTGTCCTTTTATAGTAAAAGAGAAATAAGCACCACCAGAGTGCCATTTATCAGCTGTATTTCAGATCCTGCTTTAGAGAGAGTGGAACTACACCTTGAAAAGGCCTTGAATTTTCTAAATGACTGAAGATTTATTGTCCAACTGAAGGTCAAATGCCACCAGCTAGTTTAGTAGGTGAAAAGGTTATTCTTTATTTTGTGGGGTTTTTTTCCATAATCAAATATTTTTTGAAGCCTTAAAAATCTTCTGAGATGATACCAATGTATAGTAATTGCTATGAAAAATACCTCAGAAGTGTTGGAAGCACCAGCTAGTTTAGTAGGTGAAAAGGTTCCTCTTTATTTTGTGGGTTTTTTTTCCATAATCAAATATTTTTTGAAGCCTTAAAAATCTTCTGAGATGATACCAATGTATAGTAATTGCTATGAAAAATACCTCAGAAGTGTTGGAAGCTGCAACTTTTCAACACTATAATACATAGTTCAAAATTCACATGTTGCTACCTATTCGTACAGATGAGAAATATGTGAACTGAGTACTATTGGCTTAAAACCTTGGCTATCATAGCAATGGGATTGAAAAGGTCTGGTACTCAAGTTACACCATGGATTAACTTCTATAATGCATTTAAAACTAATCAGGTAAATTAATAAATAAAAAATTACAGTAATACTGCTGTAATGGCTATCAAATATACTGGTAGCTAGTTTATTTTGGGGACAAAATGTAGATATGGAATGAGCTGTGTGCTGCTTGCAGGCAAAATCAATTCCTTATTTTATTTTGATGTTTTCTAATGAGCTATTTTCTGTTTCATTTAGTATCAAATAAAAATTAAAAGATCTCATTTTAAAACTGCTCACATTATGCAACACCTTATGCATCATCTACAGTTGGACTGTATGCGGTTTTGTGTTTCCCTTAAAGTTTCTGGTACAAACGCCCTTGCCTTGATTGTGAGAGAGAAAATGGCTTTTCTAAACATCTTGTTTTAACAAATGATGATTAGGCAAAATGTGAATGTTTGTTTTCTCCTTGAGCAAGAGATTTCTAAATTCCAAGCGTGTCCTGGGATTATCACTGGTTTCTGCAAAGTGATAGCTCTATAAACCCACCCTGCGTCTGTCAGATTTCTAAGCTTGTTGCATAAAGACTAAAATGATAATTTTCAGCAAATAGGGCATGTTATCCAGACTTTCCCTCTACTCTTCAAAGTTGCAGAAAGAATTATTCTTGCTTCAAGCACAGTTACTCACAGAGTTTCTCTGGTGGTGTTTCGCTTCCTGTATTGATTCTGACACATGGTCTTCCTTGAAGACACAATAAAGAGCACAATATGTGGATGTGGCTACAGACTTCTACTCTGCTCTGTTTTTTAACTTCACATTATCTAATGCCTCAAGGTAGTAAAGAAGTAGATAAACCTATTAATCAATAGAATTAAATTGGAAAGTAAAGGCTCTGTGGGCACAAATATCCTTACCTCTACGGACAGACTTCCTTGATAACTAGGCACTCAGCAGAAATTTGTGAGCCATTTATACTTTATATTGGCATGCCATTACAATCAGTGTTTAACTATTTCAGTGTTGCGAAATTCATCTCTAGGTTGTCCATGTTTCTACTGTGTTTCCACTAAAGTACTGACCTTCCTTTGACAGCTATGGCACTTCAAAGCATGCTTCTGAGTTCTGCTGAAACACTAACAGGACCATGAATGACAATGAAGGCAGTGCTATGGGAAAATAATAAAAGCAGCAAGAACAACAGAAAAAAAAGCCACCAAAATTCTTCCAGTACTAACTGTGCTGTCATTCTCAGCAAAAAGCCCACCTGCTACCCATGAAACTGCTAAGTATTTTGCCCTGACACTGAAGCTTTGAGTTGGAAGCTGTTTAAAAAGCTTTTGAAGCACCTGTGTCAAGAGACAAAGCATCACATATTCAAGATATTTTATTGAACTATTACAGGATGAGATTATGAAATACATCTGAGAAATCACAAGCGTAACACAAAATCAGTGCAATGATGATGTGATGCTTGCAGATGTGGTGTTTAGGGACACGGTTTAGTGGTGGGTCTCCCAGATATAGGTTAATGGTTGGACTCCATGCTCTTAGGAGTCTTTTCCATCTTCAATGATTCTGTGACTCTTAGATCCCACGCTGAAACAGTTAAAGGTCTTCTAAAAGTCTATCATTCCGTATTTGCTCTGCAAGTACAGCTTTCATTAATGAAAATTTTCAGGGCTCTGTCTGGATGCTATAATGGGCCTCACTTCTGTTGCTCAGTCCTATGCTCTCCCTGGGCCTCTCTCCAACCCCTGCCCATTGCTTCAGGAGCCCCATTTCAGCTCAGCCCAGGTCCATTTGTCTGTTCCTCAGTGATGCTGTACACATGACAAACTCCAGCATCACCACAGCCCTTCTCTGCCCAGCCATGGGATCCACTGAGTTTGGCCCAACCCATGGTCTGACCTAAACTCTGCATTCTTAAGAGCTCATTGGGATCCCTTGTCTGATCCCTTGGCTGTCTGTTCTAAATTCACAATAAAGGAAAGCTCTGTGATATGAAAATAATCTTTTGATATCACTAGGTTATTCAAAATAACTTCTTTTTAAAATAAAGAGGTTCATTAATATCGAGTTCCAGGTTTGTTCCACCTGCTTTTTAGGCAACCAACTGAGCAAAGAATACTGAAATGGATTCACTTCAGGCAAAAGCTGTGTGTCTAGTTCAAGCTGTCTGTTTGTGATTTTAGAGCTGTTTGCACAGTGCTGTGAGAGTTTTATTTCTGACATTTGCCTTTGGAGAGATCCCAATTCAAGCTGCTGCTTATCTGAGAAAGTTCAGTGCACTGGAATAAATCTTTACCAAAGGGTGGAAAAGACTAAAATGGCCATTCAGCTTCACTAACTCTTCTGACAAGACAGTCATGTCATGAACATAATGATTTGTTTTTAATATGTAACTAAAGCCAAGAATGTTAATAATGAGTGAAAAAGGAAATTGGTAAGAGCTTTATAGCTATGCTCTGCTGCAACATCACAAAGCACTGCTGAAAAGAGGAGACACACACCCCTGCCACATCTATCACAGTTCAGGACCAAATGACAGTGTGGAGACTAAACAGACTAGATACCAGAACATTTAATCACACGTGTATGCAGTTTTATAAATTAGATTACTTCCCTGCACTGCAGCAACCATGTGATCATTCCCTCTCCAGTTCTCATGATCCTGCTAGGGTGCAGGAGCAAGTGGAGGCATGCCACTGTGGCCACTCAGACTGAACACCTCAGTCTGTCCCCTTGGTCATGTGCCTCAGCCAGCCCATAATGCAAACATATCTGAGTCATTCCTTCCTTTGTTTAATGATTGCGATGGGGACTGCATCCTTCTGTAGAGACAGCAAAATCCCTTGTCCTTGGAGGAGGAGAAAAAGGACGGTCAGGTGTCCCCACCTGAACCGTGCAGGTCCCAGTCAGAAGCACATGGCTGCAGTGACCTTGGAGAACAAGGACACAGCCTTTGTCACTTAGCAGCGGATGAGGAAACTTCCCTGTCTGACCACGTGGCACCCACACGCACCACCTGAGCGGGGACTGAGACCCTTCACAGCTACACACACCATACTCACACAGTCAGACCAGGTTTCCTGACTGGCTCTGACAGTTTCTGGCCTCCCAGTCCTTAAAATAATTTAATCTTTGTGCAATAACTAAATAACTACAGCTCAAGCTGGGAGCCTCCAAGGAGGGACACTGTACAAAGGAAACCCTGGGCTTTTACACCACCACAACCTCAGTACACAAAACGTCTGGGGGTCATCGGCTCCTTGATGTGTTTCTGAGTGTTCTGTCACCTGGCTGGTCCACAGGTTCCCGTGCCCTTTGTCATTCAGAGGAGTGACAGTTCAGGCCCTTTTGCCTCGAGCTTGGGATCCTGCCCCGCAGAGCTCAAGTTTCAGCTAGCACCCAGATGCACACCGAGCTATCTGCGCTCAGTGTATTCCTCAACAGCAGCCACTTCCACACTGGGCCATGCCAGCTCCACCACTAGTTTCTGCATTTTTCGACTCTGTATCAGTCTTGGTAGGCAGTTCTCAGTTCTCTTCAACAAGTCATTACCATTTTCTAATGCACTTGCTTTGTTTCTAGAACAATCCTGTTCCTCCAGTTCCTGCATTCTTTCTACTAAAATGTCATATTCAAAAATACCCACAATGATGTTGCACAATTTTCTTTCTTTCCCTTGTAAACTTTGAAACTTTCCTGAACTTGGTTTCCCAATAATCCTGAATTTTTTACCCTCACCTTCCATCACTGACATGCATTCAGGTCAAATGGTATGTTAAGAGGTCTTTTTCATCCTCCTGCACAGGGACTGGATGTTCCTATTTTTTGCTCCCCTTACCACAGCTATTTGTGATTCATATATTCAGTACCTCACTTCCGACACCAAAGGACAGTGCAGACACTTGGATACCAAGACATTTTAAACACAGATAAGTGCACACTTTTAGGAATTCCCTGTCATGTGGGAGGTATAGCACAAACTGGAAGGAACCTTTGGCAGGTTGGCATTGAAGTCCCTGCCAGGCAGTGTTTGGTCCTGGAGCTGGACCATGGGGTGCCCAGGCCTCTTGTTCTATTCCCTTACTAGATACCACCCCTGGTAGTATGAAGCAGAGAAAATGTGATGCCTGATCAGCCTGTTAAAGTTCCAGTTAATGCATAAAACCTGGCTGTTGCCACCACTGGTGCTCTAAATCTGCGCCTCTGGAAGGTTCTCCATATGTTTGCAGGTTTCTCAGTGACTGACAGGTTGTGCATGTCAGAGGTTCTTTTCAATTCTTAAAACTAGGCTACATCCTTTTCCTAAAATTTTAGCTAAGTTCATTCACTAACATTTTAGTCAACTGGGCCTAGCCCATGCTAGTAGCTGCAACCTCATCCAGAGAAACTGAGGTTACAACATAAGCTTTTGAAACTACATTTCAAAGAGAAAGTGGTTTTCCATATTCCTTAGCAAGTTCTTGTAATGTTTTAATCATCTTGCTATTAACAAACTGGCACTGCAACTCTTGTGTGAATTTCTTAACTTCTGTATTCAACCTTTGAATATTTTCCATCTTTTCTTTTTGCTGAATTCATCATCCATTATTGCCAAAGGTAGTATTGTCAATCTCTAAAACCTACTTCTGAAAAAGCTGAATATTTTTTATATTTACCACTCTAAGAAATGTTTTAGAAGACTAGAAAGGCTTTAGTTCTTTTCTAGACACCATCTAGGAAAACAGGACTGAAACAGAACAGTTGTCTTCATTAGTGTCAAAGTGCCACCCTGATTAGTTTCAAGAAATGAGATGTATTTTCAAAGTGCATGAAGTGATTTAACAGAGTGAAAACTACACAGAGATAGTTACAGGGTAACATACACAATTACATCTCCTTTCATCCTTTCTTTTTCTTTTACACTACTTATTGACTGGAGAATCTGAGGTAGGATTATGAACCATTTAATAGTTGGATTCATGGAAGATCCAGGAATCAAAAAGACTGCCAGGGACTAGATTTGTCCCATTTACTTTAGCTGCAATTAGTGAAAGAACTGGTTTAGGTTTTAAAGAACCTTAAACTTCAAAACACAGGTCTGCTTACGCTGCCCTCAGGGAAAAAGTTCCTTTTGTCTCCATGCAGAAATAGAGTAAATGCCTGCATAACTTTAATTTATACATAGATTAAATAGATTTGCATGTAAATGCCCTAGTAGATTTGTCACCTCTGTCAAGATACAAACATCCATAGGTCCAGACCTACCCTATTCAGCCCTGTAGGTATCACTGTGAGTAATAAGCAACTCCAAGTACTGTGAGCCAAGCAATCTGTGATTCTGAGTATTTTCCTGTAATAGTTAATCTAATAGGATGTAGCATAGGCCCCATCACTGGCATGCAGTCATCTCTGCTGCAAAATTGCTAACATAGTCCCTAACATGTCATCATTTAGATCGGCAACTTTCTCCCAGTTGAAGTCTGAGCCAAGGATCTTTCCCAAGAGCAGTTTGAACACAGCTGGTCTATTTAGGAAGTAAAGAGAGCTTAGCTGTGAAGAAAACTGCTATGCTGTGCCAATTAGCCTGAGGTCCAAAGAGTCCCTGGATGATCTTATTTATTAACATAGTCAGAGTCTTAATGACGGAGTTTGCAGTTTTATTTTTCTACAGACTGTTTTCAGTGACAGATCTTTCACCCTTTTTCTTGTCTGAAATAAGTATAAATATTTACAACTCTTATTAAAACGATCATGAGACAAATTTTATGCTTCTCAATGGGCCTTACCTGCAATTTGATTTCAGCAGTATATATGGCTATGTCGGTCGTCTGAGAATTATGTCCTTATTAAGAAATTAGAAACCCAACATCCCTGTCCTTGTTCAGTACAAATAGAACAGATTTCTTCTTGAATAAGAATTTTACTAAAAAATATGGGCAAAGCCACAATCAGACAGCAAAAAACTTAAACAAACTAAACTAAACAGCCACTGCTCAAAACTTCCTCAAATTCTCATGATTAAAATTTCATTGTACTGAATTTCATCACATGGTCATTTTAGAGTTCAGTGTGGAATATGTGTTCAATTAATTGACAAAGTTTACTTTCTAGGGACTTCAGTAGTAGAAATGAATTGAACAAGAAAAAATGTTTGAATTTGAAAAGCATAATTAAATAATACAATATATAAATTCTTCTTATATGGCTATCAGCAAAAGGAAAGCATTTCAACTTGTAATCAGAACATTACAAGGCATTGTATAACCTGCTTCTATCTTTTTTCTGGCTCTTCTTTTTCCTGCTTGTGTACCTCAACCTAGATCTCAATCTCTTTCATTTTCCATTTTAATTTTTCCTCTTCTTTTTTCTTTTTCTCCTTCCTTTTTAGTCCTCTCACTTTTTTCTTTCTTTTCCTCCTTCTTTCTCTTTTGTCTTTCTCATTTCTTCTTTCTCCCTCTTTCTCTCTATCATTTTCACTCTCTCTCAGTGTCTTTTTTACTTTCTTATCCTGCTCCCCTGCATCTCTGTCCTACTGCAACTTGGTTGTTCCTTACATTAGTTTGAAACAAAAAAAAATGCAGTATTTCTCCCAGGAACTTCTCCCATACAGTATTTTTTTTCTGCCTCTGCAAAAGACAGGTGTGTGCTCTCTGACCAGATGAAAAAAGTCTGGGGAAGCAACCTTATGTATGTAAACAGAGAGATGAATGTTATCACAAGAATGCATATACTTTCACTTGAAATCCTCCTAAGGGGATATTGTTCTACAGTGGCTGTGTCCTGCCCTGCAGATACTGAGGTAGATTGTTGGTGAGCTATATGCTAATGAAGTTCAGACTGCCAATTACTGACTTGCTAATTTCTCCTTTAATGATGAGAAAATGTGTCTCATGTGAGGAGTTTGCAGGTTAACACATGACAAACCTAGTCATATATGTTGTTACTGAACAATGTTTCCAGCAAAGTACTTACTCTCAAAATATGCTGTTAAATTTTAAATTGCCATCAAGCTGGAGTTCCTCATTTTAAAATTGCAGGATGGATTTGTATTAAAAATATAAAAATATCTCTCTGGAGAAATGTGTATCACTCTCCTAAAGGAACTTCAATTAATTTACTTAGATTTCGTATTCACTCTTACTCTGGGAACCCTTGACATAGCTTAAAATGAAAATATTAAAAATTCTCTTTATTTTGTTGGAATTACAGACTTTTCAAAGTGTATTACATTTCTAGAACCCCATAAGACAAACCACACAAATCAGAATGGAAACAGTTCTCATTTTCGGTCAGATTACAATCCCCCTCTGCCTTCAAACACTACAAGATTATACTGTTTTAGAATTTCACCCTAAAACAGTTATGGTGGACATTAGGAGGAATTTCGTCCCAGAAAGGATGATTCGACATTGGAATGGAATGTCAAGGGAGACGGTAGAGTCACCATCCCTGGGGGTATTCTAGAAAATACTGGATGTGGCACTTAGTGCTGTGGTCATGTTGACATGGTGGTGTTAGGTCATAGATGGGACCTAGTGATCTCAGAGGTCTTTTCCAACCTAATTGATTTTTTGAAAATTAAATACCTGCTATGAAGAAGGAAAAGGCAAATAATATATGGAAAAATAATGCCTGAATTTCCTATGGTAATAGCACTTGCAGAGAACAGATGCAGTGTTTGCGTCCAGCAGTACACATGATGGAAAATTAGCCTGGTCTGTCATTTAGGCTGAACTAACAAATGTGTAGAGGTGCCACAAGAACATGGTAAGAGAAGAATTTGATGTTGCCACACAAGCACAAGTTGGTCAGGTTTATGGAATAAAAAATCTTTTTTGGAATAAAAAATCTTGAATTTCTTTGCTTTGTGTGGAATTCATTTCAACTGATTTACTGTATCTGACAATCAGTCCTGTAAGTCTGAGGCAATCACTTTCCTTTGTAATCAATAGGCACATCTGGTGAGTGATTTATCTACCTTATCTCAAAAATCAATCTCAAAGTGGGAAGGATCAACCCTGAAGACAAAAAAAAGAATAAAAAAGGAAAGTTTATTTGAACTTAGTTTAAATTATAGTTAAAGACATCTATGGATTGGGCATCATGTGCACCATCGCACATGATGCCCAAATATATATAATCATGGCTTCTGTATAAAAGGTACAAATGCTTTCTATCTTCACCCATCGGCTCAAAAATAGTTTCCCTAAACTATCCAATCAATTCACTGGATCTAAAAATAAATTACTACCTGCTAATCTCAGCCTTTCAGATTAAAGCTTTTGGTTCTCCAGTTCAAAAAAAATCAGATTTCAGATGAAAGTAGCTTTCACTGATACTTGAATTACTAGATACCTAAATTATTTCTGCATTAAAAAACAAGGTATATTCCTATGAAAGCAGACACTACCTATGTGTATTTTTGAACCCTGTGTCTTTTTACCAGTTTCAGCTGATTGACCAAACAGTCTTCAAAGATGACTGACAGAAGTAACCCCAGTGATTATCTCATCAGGCTTAAGCTTATCAAATGGTTGTAATAGACTGTAAGAGTGTGTTTGCTAGAGCTTTGCTGAAAGATTTACATCTTTCATGCACATGCTCATGCACATGCAAGAAGAATATGCAACTGTTCCAAAAATTCAATAGTATTGAACGATTAATATACGTACAACAATACTAGTGTTCATAACTTAATCAGCACAATAGCAGACACCTTTAAAAGGTTTGAAGATACAGAGAATGATTTGGCACTGTCTTACACTTTGCACAGTTTAGTACTTTACATGCTTTTATGCTTAGCAGTCATAGCAAAACGGAGTTAAAATAATGTCAGGTATTGTATTCATAGTGTTACCTGACAAAAGCTGAAACTATTGTATCAGGTCCCAAGTGTAGAGAACCAGCCAGGTGTCTAATAACCCATACAGCATACCCCCAAAGTCAGGGGAAACACCTCAGTCACTGCAGCAATTTAGGAATATTAATTTCTTGAAGTGATACACATATCTGAAGAGAGGATTGCTCTAAAACACAAGGGTTCAGTTCATATTTGGAGCAACAGTTCAAGTTGCCATCTTATTTTATGAAGCTTTTTATAGTTAGTTAGTGAAAAAGCTTAACAAATAACTTAGTTAATTCAATATTTTCCCTTTTCATGGTATATATACTATTATCTCAATTGCTTTACCCATAAAAATGCACTTGTCCACATCTGCTATCTTGCTACAATTTAGCAACAATTAAACTTTTCTTTAATTTGCTTTTTTTGTGGTTTTTTCTTTTTTTGAATTTGTTTCTAATTTGTTTTTGTTGCTTGGGTTTTTTTAAACAATTAAAACAAACACTAATAGAAAAGCAAACCATACTTACTATACAATCATTTTAGATTCTGGCTGTTATGTGGCTGTACATATTCTGTGTTGCAGCACTTATCCTCACAGACTGTTTGTATATGAAGATGTCTGAACACCATCATCAGTCTAGACATGGCTCAGGGCAACACTGACACTGCTACATATGATTTTGTCCCATGAAAGTAATCTTCTAACTGGGGCAACTGGAACACCATAAATGTAAATATAAAAAGTTTCTACACAGTGTTCATTAGTACAAAAGGAGGATTTCCTAAGGCTGGAGAAGTAATCATTAATCTGCTATCTTTTCAGAGTCTTAACTTACTGTAACGAAGGCTGTAGTGAGCGAGGTCAAAAAGCCCATTAAACCATAATGTTTTGAGAGTAGTCTATGCACAGTACAGAAATATATAGTCGAAGGGACAATTTTTTTTTTTAGAGATGCATTTCTAATGGATATCCACTCAATATTTTACTGGGTTTCTTTTTGGTTGTGGGTTTTAAGTTGGCATTTGCTACAAAACATGCAAATTCTGAGATTTAGGCTTTTATGGTTGCATTGTAATTCATCAGTCTACTCATGCACTAAAAGAATAGCCTGTTCTGAGGAACATTTAAGTGAATACAAAAACTTGTTTAGTAGAAAGGATTGTACCAATAGCATAAGAATACATTACTTTTTTTATCAACTATTCAGAAAAAAAGAGATACAGCTGATTCTTTAATCTTGTCCATTGTTTAAGCTAATATAAACTTGATCTTGTCTGAAATGGCAAAAATAATATAGGTACAGGGCACTGCCAATGCCACAAGAAATCAACATTCTAAAAAAAAAATGGAGCAGCCAATTTTTACATGGTTCAAGCTCATGAAATCAAATCACTATTTTATCACTAGCCATGTTTAAAAATTGGAATATATTTCATGACTGAGATCCTTTAATAGGAGGGCTTTTTTGGCAACCAGCCTCTTTCCAGGGAGCTGGTAAGTCTCTGTCTTTTAGGACTATCCCCTACTAAAATGTGACTGAGTACTGAAGTGTGAAATCTCCATGTTACCATGCTTTAGCACCCATGGAGCCTAATGCTGGTTCAAGAACAACAGTAATATTTGTACAGTGTTATTTATACGGGATATCTCATGGACTTTTATAATGGGAAATAAAGTAACAGAAGAAAGAGGCTGAATACACACTGCCAAAAGATCATCCAAAAGTGTTGGATTTCAGTCGATCCATATCAGGAGGCAGAGCCTCAGATTTTTTGACCAGGAAAGGCTTTGATTCTGGAAGCGTGATGATCCATAATGGGAAAGAAAAATTGCTTGCTCTGAATTGATTTTAAAACTGAGAGTTTGGATATTCCATAGGGTCTGTGCTCTGTCACAGTTGAAGGACAATGGGGAATTATGAATTCATGGACACTGAAACAATACAAGGCCCTTAGACAATGCAGGGAGAAACATATATAAACTGGAAATGCTTCAGGCAACCATTGTGGAAATTCCAGTTCTGGAGTAAGATGGAGAAGTTTTTCAGTCTTGGCAAAAATCTTTGTGATAACAATTTTTATTCAGGGAAAATAACACACTGATCTGCTTGTAACTCTAGAAAAAGAGAAAAGCAGAGCTGCTCAATATCACAAAACCTGTGAATGGAGAGGGGAGAAGAGGAGAGGGTAAGGGTAGGGAGGGAAGCTTATTTTTTGAAGGTACTTCAAGGAAGGCTTTTGTGCCAGTTGCCCTTAATCCTTTGAAGATGCCAGAAAGATTTCCACTAGAAACAACTGTAATGAAAATTAAGGAGAAAAAATATATTTACAGTGATTTAAATTTTGTGCCATACTAAAAGAAGGAATAATATAATCCTGCAAATTCACCCCAAATGAATTGTTGAAATTGTGTAGATAAGGCACAAATGACATATTCATGGTATAAGTGATTGCATATTTTGATCAAATTTTCAATGGTGCTGAATTCTCAGGACAAGATTTTCTACTGTTGTCAGCCACTGCAATTTTACTGAAAGCAAAGTTGTTTTAGCACATAATATTTACTGAGGACCCATTCCTAGCAGCTTTTCTTTTTCATTAGGATTGCAAATATATATACTTTCCTGTTGTGTGATGTGATCAGGTTGCTTGCAAGCTGGAGCTGGAGTGAAACTTGTTTGAGCAATTCCCAGCTAGAGTGTGATCTCCTGGGGAATCACAGCCAAGAGTCATAATTTAGAGCAATGCCTAAATTGTTCAAATTCATGCAAGTGCAGGAATACCTAAAGTTCTAAATAGCAAAAGCTGCAATCAGACTCTTGGTAACTATGTTTCCAACATACCACACACATACAGAACCACAAAGAACATACTCCCAGTTACTGTTATAAAACATAGTCATCAGTACTTTATTTTTTCTTCATAGAAAATAAAGACTAGAGCCCTTAGTTTGAGCAAAGAGACATTGTTTCATGTGCTGTGATGTAAATAACCTTCACTGACCTTGCACCTGTTAAAGGCATGTCTAATTAGTAAATATCTAATTGAATTATGAGCTGAAATTTAGCAAGCAAAACCAAAATCACCTTTTGAATGGTAGCAAAAATAGCATAACAAGGTAAACTAAGAATCCCTTTCTTTTCACTATTGAGCACTCTGCACTGTTCATTGTGTTAAGTTGATGCATCAGTTAGAGGGACATTGCTAATTCCTGGTGTGTACACCTCCCAGTGACCTGTTCTTATCCTACAATCCCTGTTCCTCATTCCATTCTGCTGGAATTCTCTCATGCATCATTGTCCCAGTAAAACCCTCAAAAGCTAGGTCAGGTAAAGTCTTAAATTATTTTAATTTCTAATGAAGCTGAGAATAAACAACACTCTGGGGGCTGAGAAACACTGTAACAAAAGATTGAGGTCAATGAGTTCCTAAATTTCTATGGACCTAGACAACAATACTAAGTTACAAAGTACTTGCATTGTACAGACTTTGTATAGGGAGAATTCTTTCTTCTTTTTTTCACAACAATTTCATAAGGGCAATAGTAGCTTCTTGCAAGCAGTGAGTAATATTAGGAGGAAGAATTGGTGCCCATGAAACAATTTCTAGAGATCATGGATTTGTGTAGGTGAAACTGAAAATGCAAATTTTTATATGGTTTTATATATCTGGAGTATTACACAGAAGCACCACCATAGTTCAACCTATTTTAAAAGCTTCAGCAACGGAGTAAAGGTTAGGCTCTTTTGCGTGATGCTGATTTTTGGTGGTCTTTTTTTTTCCCTGATGATGTTTATAGGTAAGACACAACAGTGATCAAAACTCCAGCCGTGTCAATTAAGTGACAATTTTATGTCTAAATAGGTTACACAGAGTCAGTTAAGGAGCAAATGAATTCTGTGGTTCCAGTTCAAAACAGAAATACAGTGAGATTATCTGCTCACATAATGTCTGGTGAATGTTATTTCTGAAAACTGCAGTATGTACTTCTTAAACATGGTGGTTCTGCTACTTGGGACCACAGGTTGATGAGATCTTTCCTCTTCTCATGGGGATGCTATCAGGCAGTACTCTTTCAGCTCTGCATGTGTAATGCCCCAGAGTCTGGTCAGAGTTTGAATTACTCTGGGCAGTGCACAGGAGAAGTAACACAGTTCTCAGGAGGATAACAAAAAATTATTTTTACTTATAAACTTTGGCTCATCCAGGTGGAATAAGACACTTGGGATAGGGCAACTCAGCATCCAAACAAACTTTAACTCAGCATACCTTAAGGAACAAAGCCCTTAGCCAGGAGGCATTGAACATGGCACTTAGCAAGTCATTCAGGGAATATTTCTCAGTTTGGCTTAAATTTATATAGTGAGAAGGAAGAAATAAGAGAAGAAAAAGAGGGAGATAAATGAATCAGGATAGCCCCGAATCCAGGATAGCAGAGCTTCTCGCCCTCCTTTTATCTGTTCCCTTTGCCTGGGGCCTGCCCCAGTGTAAGGTCACACTTGCCCTGCACTTTAGGCAGAGCCAGGGTGGTCTCAGCTTGCAGAGAGGCACAAGGTCAACTGCCACCATTTCCAGGCTTACATCAGAGCCATGTGGTCACCAAGGCCATTGCAGTGCAGACTGGCAGTTACCTGCCAAGGCTCATGGGGGTGGGGAGCAGCTGCCACACCTATGCAGAGCTGGACCTGTTCCCCCCACTGTTTTCCCAACTGGTTGTTTTGAACCAAGCAAACTTTCCTCTGGTCTCTGACGGCATGTCTAGTAGATGGCATCATGTACCATCAGCTTATTGAGATGTCAGCAGCATATTGATAACTTCAGCTCATTTTGGTTCATTTATGATGGAAAACTGACTGCAAGTTTTTACATGTACATAGCTGTGGTGGGCATACCCTGCCCAGCAGCTAAACACTCCCCTGTCCCCTTTCTTCCATTGGGAAGAGAGAGAATAAAGAGCAGTAAAACTGGTGAATCAAGGTAGAGATAGTCCAAGAGAGGAAAAAAATTGTTAAAACACATTCACCACCTCCCACAAGCAGACCAGTGCCCAGCTAGTGTCTGAACCAGAGCCATCATGGAAGACAAAACCTCCAAATTCTCTTGTATCTACCACATATTTTATTGCTGAACACGCCATTATATGATATGGAATATCCATTTGACCAGTGTGGGTCAACTGACCTAGCTACATCCCCACCCAGTTTCTTGATCAACCCCAGCCTACTTGCTGAGGGGAAAAAGGGGAGTGAGAAAAAGAAAAAGCCCTGTGTATTCCTTTTTTTGAGGCAAGGTTTGGGTAGTGGGTGGACTGCAGGAGTGATTTCCATGAGAAAATGTTACAAGTAGCTCCCCTGTTGAATGGAGCCACTTCCAGCTGGCTCCAAAATGTAAATATTTACAATGTTTCTATATTAAGTTAATCGGACTTATTCCCTACCTTCTGCTCTTTGTTCAAAAAGTAACATAAATATCAAGTAGTACTATCCTATTACACATGGAATGAAAATAATTCAGACCACTTTTAACTCAGTGGATGATTTAATGTTTCTGAAGCCACACTGATTGTACATCAGCATCAGCTACCCTGAATTTCTTCACAGTGGCATTGTAACTTTTATGGATTTTTGACTCTTTGTGCTAATGATATAGGAAGTGAACAGATGCAGTACTCTGGTGATGAGAGGTACTAGTTTGGATGTTTGCCCTTTTTATGGTTTAATCCAAAATCTCTTCAGGTCAATGGAACTTCTTTTATACTCAACATACTCCAAAGGGTTTGCAAGAGTGGGCTGAACTGAAGAAATTTATGAGTTCCTAGTAAAAAATTACTTAAAGTTTTATCAAAAGCCTTAGCTTGAAGTTGACAACTATTATCCAAGATTTCTGAATTTCTGCTTCAAAATAATATCAGGGTATTTCTAAAGAGTGCTTAGGAAAAAGCAATTTATTTTTTTTTTTACTGAAATAAAACAAGCAATAGGTTAAAAAGAAATTGCCGTAATTTCCCTGTCAAAAAACTAAGCAGCATGTTAAATATTTCTTTCCAAAATTTTAATTTACCAATTTTCCTTCTTTCAATTTCTGCTGTGGATTTGTGCCTATGAACAATAAAACAAGAGCCAGGTTAATGAAAGCAAATATAATGAGTTCCAGTTACTGAAAATCTTATTTTTGCAGGATTTCTCCCTCCCAAAAAGCTCTTCTCCCTCCTTGCCTCCCTCCTCTCCCCTCCCCCCAATCTGGTTTGTCACTTTGTTGAGTTATTTATGCATTTGTTTATTTATTTATTTATTTACTTGAAATTTTGAGGTTCTGAGATCCAAATATGCTAACTAGTCTATACAATTTGCCATTGGAATGGCAAGAACTATATTTAGGATGTGTTTGTATATGACAACAGAGGAATAGGAATATACAAAAGTTTCTAGCTAAATTGCTAATTGTAGTAGCCCACACTGATTTTTTTCCCCCCTCGATTAGGTTTGATTTGACACATAAGTCGTCTTATGTGATTTGATGTTTACTGGCTGACTGCAGCTCTTTATAATTAGGTTTTCAGGGTACATAATTTTTAAAATGAGCTCTTCATGACTATGCTTAATACTCAATTAAAAATTACTGTTTCTAGGAAAGTTCCCACTGATAAACTTCTTTGTTAGAACAAGCATCAAAGGAATGGGAAATGGGGGGTCTTAATCAAGAGTATAAAATTCTGGGTTTATGGTTTTCCATTGAATATTCACACTCAGCATTTTAAAGTTTTTTCTTTTTTTTTCTCATTACCACAAATTTTTGTATGTTTGAGCCAGACAAGCAAGAGAACAGAGCATGATATTGGACACCCATGAATATACAGGAAATATACACAATTCATCAGAGTCTGTTTCGGACTAGAAAGCTTCTCATACTATACCAAGAGTACAAAAATTAAACTGAAGTCCCTTTTGGCTTTAATAGACTAAATCTGCTTATTTAAGTCAATTCAGTGTTCAAAAGGATCACAACCTAAGGAAAATTGTATTGTTTCTTAAGATCATTTAAGATATTTTCATTAGACACTCTGACTTAGTAAAAATGTCTGGATACTAAATGTATTCATGATCTTCCTTAAGTTGCTTTAAATAAATAAATCAAAGTATAACCGTAGTTCTTGCTTTATGAAGAAATATTTTCTAGCTAAAGCAAATTATATTTTCAGTGGCTTATCACAGCAATTATATGAAGCAGCAGGCCAGCCAGTAATGACTTTTTTGTTAGGGGAGTGCTAAGAACACTTCCAGCAGAGCTCCATTACCTGGATTACAATCACAGTTTTAAATTAGGTACCAATGCAAGTAATTTAGTTTTGTTTTTATACTTAATTGGTCATTAACTTGTTCATGCCAATAATTTTATTTCTATGCCACTCAGTCTTTAAATACTCCCTGAAACATCTATCCAGAAGCATTCCGTCTTGCAAAAGAAACAGAAATTTATTATAAAATATTTCTATGTCTCCATGCCACCTTTATCTCCTCGTGAATAAATTTGAAAGGTAAAACATTTCATTTTCCACCATAATACACGTGAGGTCATTAACATAAGTCAATAGGAGCCTGGTAATTGCTATTCTGGATTGAGCAGTATTTGTGGGTAGTCCAGCATCTTGTTACTGTCAATGATTAGAATCACATGCTCATAAAGAAGCTGAAATGAAAAATTACACAACAATTTTACTGAGAGGGGAAATTTCTTCCAATTCCCTATCACTACCTTTTGTTTTATGTCCTGAAATGAGATAGTTTTAAATTTTTTTAAAAAAAGAACTAATTCTAATTCTATGCAAATGTAAATGCTCTCATTATCCATATAAATGTTTAATCCTTTTTAAAATTCTGCTAATCTTTAAGGCCTCAGTGATATTTTTGTGGCAATGAGCTCTCTAGGTTAATTATGCATGTGCAACAAAGTATATCCTTTTATCAGTTTTAAATTTAAATCCTGCCTATTTACTGCTACATACAGGAACTTTATAAATCTATCTTGTGCAATTTTCTGCTCTAGGCATTTTCCTCAAGTAAGTGTATGCATGAATACAATGCCTGGAGTATGCCTTAATAGACTCTTTCCATCTCTGACTCCTGTCCTCAGTGTGTTTCTCCATGAAGCTAATTTTTGGATCAGTGGATTTGGTTTAGAGCTATACCTAAGGTAAAAAGTTAAGGGCAGACTCTCCCAAACATCTTAGGAAGCAGGTCAAAATAAATGAACTTTCTGTAATAAAAACTAAACAGATTTTTGAAGCCATACTCAGACTAGTCTGCTCAGACCATGCAGTAACCAAGGATAGATAATAAAGGAAAACATTATGTGAATATGCACATATCCCACAATTAGTGTGGTTTTCTTTCTCTACAAAGTGACTGGACTACATATCATTTTTTAATCTAATCTAGCCTTTGAGCTAGGAAAGCTAGGTCATTTAGTTCAGGCAATAAGGACTCACAGCTTTTACATCCAGAGGTCCAGCTGCTCCTCCCCAAGAGACATCTATCATGTTTGTTAAATTTTAAATGCAAGTTCAGTCATATTCATATATATGCTGTGTCCAAACACCAAAGGGATTTGTGCAAACAGGTTTTATATGAGACACTGTTTTGAAGAATTATTAAACAACTGATTAAAATTAATGTTGTGAGCTTCTCCTGCTGACTTTTTAACATCAGCCAAATAACATTTGGATGATTAAGTAATTCTCTATTCCTGCAGAATTCTCATTGATTTAAGAGTTTCTTACATAGAGACTTTATAAGGTTATTTTCACTTGCTCTAGTTCAAAGGAAAAGATGAGGGAGAAGAAAAAGATGAAGGGAGATTATTAATAAGAATAGAGCAGCCAACTCTTGAGATAACAGAAAGATGAAAGTGAGATATTCAGGTACTGGAGTTTGAGAAGCAAGAACAATAGCATAACAGGTAACTGGCCCATTCCAGCAGTTGGCCCAGTTTCTTGGATAATAGCACCAGCGATGCAAGCCTGGAATTAATCAAATGTCTTACTTGGGATCCAAGTAAGTACCGAGGAGCAAATGGACTTCTGGACAATTGTGGTGGGTTGACCTTGGCTGGACACCAGGTGCCCACCAAGCTGCTCTGCCACTTCTCTCCTCAGTAGCATGGTGGGGAGAGAAAATAAGAAGGAAAAAATCTTATGAATCAAGATAAAGGCAGTTTAATAAAACAAAAAAAAAGAAAGTCTGTGCATGGAAGCAAAGGAAAACAGAGTTGCATTCTCTACTTCTCAGGGCTTCAGTACACAGAGTGGCTGCTCCGGAAGGCAGAATAATAATTAATTCCCTCCCCCTTCCTCCTTCTTTCTCATAGCTTTTATTGCTGAACAGACATCATATGTTGTGGAATATTCCTTTGGTCAGTTTGAGTCAGCTGTTCTGCTTATGTGCCCTCTCAAGATCTTGCCCATCCCCAGCCTACTGGTGAGGAGAGACTGTTGGAAAGACAGCACTGGTGTTGTGCTCAGCAGGAGCCAAAACACTTGGAGTGTTATCAACACCTTTATATCTACCAGTAGCACAGCACTATGGGGACTGTTGTGGGGAGAATTAACTACATCTCAGCCAGATCCAATACAGCATTTCAAAAGCAGCCTAATGGAAGGAGTAGGACTTTTTGTCAAGTGAAGAAGTGCTTTTGTTCTGCATTACAGGTACCTGAAATGTTTGTTTATACTCGACTAAGGAAAATGGAAGTTTAGGATGTTCCTTTTGTTTATCTTAATAACATAAGTTTTATAGAGCTTTAATGAGTATAACTGTTAATTGTTTGGTTAAGCTGGTGATTTAGGAATACACAAAGGACTGTCTTACACAAGGTGGTCTTGAAATTCATGGGTACTAGTACAGACTGTGTAGTTGTTGACTATTTGTTAAGGAAAAAATAGCAACACAAAAGCCAGTCCCATATCTGCAGTGAATCTAGAGATTGTGCTTACACAACTAAGAACTGCTGGGAAGACCTGAAAAATCATGAATAAACTTCTACCTGGAAAACATTGCACTGAGAAAATCTCTCAAGAATTAAACAGGAGTCTGTGAAAATAGAAAAGATGCTGAAGAAGGTAGAGGTTTGGATGATAGAATCATAGAAAAAGAGAGATTGTAAAATACCACTGGGCTGTCTTCAGTCTTTGGAGGTTAGCACAGGATAACAGAGTTTAGTCAACAGGAGAACAACAGGAGATGAGAAAGTGGTGGCAGCAACTTCTAATCCCAGTATGAGAGAATTCATGATGAGTGGAAGATTGTTGCATAAGGGGACAGTAGCAGATAGACAGTGTCAGTAACAGCAAATGGAAAAGGCGGAAAAGGAGATGATGGTGTTGGTGAACAGCAAACAATATACTCAGGTGGCCAGAAAGGCCAATGGCATTTTGGCTTGTATCAGAATAAGCATGGCCAGCAGAAGTAGGGCAGTGATTTTCCCTCTGAACTCAACACTAGTAAGACTGCACTTCAAACCCTGTGTTCAGTTTTGGGCTCATCAGTACAAGAAGGGCATTGAGGTGCTGGAGCATGCCAAGAGAAGGGTAATAAAGCTGGTGAAATTTCTGGCCCACAAGTCTTATGAGCAGCAGCTGAAGGAGCTGGGTGTGTTTAGCCTGGAGAAAAGCTCACAGGAGACTTTGTCAGTCTCTGCTAATACCTGAAAAGAGGTTGTAGAGGGGTAGGTATTGGTCACCTGTCCCAAGTAACAAGAAATAGGACAAGAGGAAATGGCCTCAAGTTGTGCCAGTGGAGGTTTAGAATGGATATAAGCAAAAATTTATCAATCAAGAGTTGTCAAGCTTTGGAACAGGTTTCCCAGGGAAGTGGTGGAGTCACCATCCCTGTAGGTATTTAAATGACATGTCGATGTGGCACTTGGGGACATGATTATTGGTGGGCTTGATAGTGCTGGGTTATCAGTTGGAGTTGATGAACTTAGAGGTCTTTTCTGACCTAAATGGTTCTGTGGTTCTATATGTGGCACTTAGGGACATGGTTTAGCAGTGGACTTGGCAGTGCTAGGTTAATGTTTGGACTCAATGATCTCTAAATGATTCTATGATTTGATGATTTTATAAAATGGTCATAAGAAAGAAAGACTCTACCACCATTTCTAAGATCCTCAGGAATGACGATAAGATAGAAAGGTGTTCGGCAAAAAATCTTCATCTCTATGTTAATATAAGAGGCTCAGAAAAGTGAAAGTAACAACTTGCAATACTAATATATACTTTATAAACCGATGGTGGAATGGTACCAGAAACCTAGAACAAGTCAGGACTGCATGTATGAAATGCATTACCTCACTAGACAGACAGAAATAAAAGAAAAAAAAGTATCACTCTATTAATGAGATCGGCAAAAAATCATACAAATGTATCAGTAAAACTAAAGGAGCCAGAGATAATATTGGAGAAATACCATGAAGCCTGTTCTACAAAAAAAGGGGAGAAAAATCCATTAAAATTCAGTGATCAGACACAGGCCCAAAATTGTGCATGTTTCAAAAAGAAATGTCATTCAACACTTATCACCTATAAAGAAATACTTTTGGTTCACCAAAATTTGATGGGAAAACGCAACAGTTGTCTGTAAGTCTATGGAGATAAAAATGAGGAAAATGTCAATTAATCTACAAGACAAGGCTAGAATAAGAATTAAATGGGATGGACTGTCAATTGATATAGTTAGCATGAAAATAAGAATATATCATAGGGCCATCTCATCAGTGACACCCTAGAATAAATAATTATTGTTATTATTGCTATTATTGTGCAAAACAAATCACTCTGATTCCATTTAATTTAAAATATTTGGGAATTGGATTATTATTTCTCCCTAAGAAATGTTGGAAGGTTAGTGAGTCTAATGTCTTTAGAGATCTCTCTAAGGTCTTTAGAGATCTTATTTGTTCAGAATCCACATCAGTGAGAAAATAGAAGCACAAAATGGCTAATTTGACTGTGAACAAAATCAGTGGCTAAAGGACCTATTGTCAATCATCTGCAATTATATCCAAAGTAATAGAAGAAAGGTCAAGAATAAAGAAGTAACTATGCTTTTAAGCAGGAAACATGTAAAATACTTTTACAAAGTAATTTAGATGATAATTGTGTGCAGGCAATTGACTTCAGTCAATGACTCCATTCCAATTCACCAACTGCACTTGGCTCACTTAATGCCTAAAGGTACTTCAGCGAAGAGTCAATCACAATGAAGAAAGGGAATTGTACAAGTAAGGGGGGGAAAAAAAGAAAGCTTTTAAAATCATTGATCCAAATATTGCAAGATAATTCAGAACTTATGTGTTGGACTAGAAGTGCAATTTCATCTGAAAACCTCCAAGTATCTGAAGAAAAAATATTCAAGGTTTATTTTTATGGGTTTTAGTTCTTCTTGAGTTAACATTTTGATCTTTTTAACTCGTGGTGCACAGCATAGCCTCAAAAATAATGAATTTAAGGAGAGATGTTTCAGTCAGAGAGAAAAAAAGCAAGTCACAACAAACAACATTGTCTATGCCCTTGAGATGAACTGGAAATAGGACTTTGTATGTGGTGGGCCACACGTGGATTTTGTTGAATGGGTGTTGCTTGCTATTCCAATGCTTTCATCCTGCCAAAAGAGGAGACTACAAGTAAGGAGAGAGCAAATTCCTAACAGAAAGTTTGTTGTTACAGAGGCACAGTTCTGGGTAGCAGGAACACATGGGCTATTTCAGGACAGAGATCATTGTGCAATAGCTAACTTCCCTTACGCAGATGCCTACAGCATGTGAGCCTATACGGGCAGTAAAAAGAGTGTCCACCTTTAGAGTTAAAGTGGGAAGGTAACAGACAGTGGGCATGCTATAGAACACCTGTGAAAGAGAAGGAGCACAGATAAAGATCTTATTTTCCAGTATTTGCTGAGGAAAGGGACAGAGTGATAGCATGGAGAAAGAGCAGGCTGAGAGGTTAAACATCAATATGATGAACTATCACTATCTTTCCACTACTATCAAGAGCTGACTGCAGCTCCTAAGATTATCATTCTATTTCATTTTAGATGATGTGATACCGGATGTTTTCCTATCTTAAAATAAGGAATTATTTTTTAAAATTTAACAGTATCATTAACAGTGACCCAAGCATAGCATAATCTATTTGTTGAATGCCTTCAAATCAAAATTAATTAATTGCAGCAACCACTGCCTTTAAATTTGACAGATTTTTGACTTTACCAAGAAAGAATTGAAGAGCTATGCCATATAGCTATGTCCATGAATTTTTGTTGGTTTCTTTTTTTTTTGGTTTTATTTTGTTAATTGTAAAACTGGATAATAGATGCTGTTCTGGGCTCCACTTTTCATAACTAGAAGCTTATAAGAAAAAGCAGGTTTTTCAAACTGCCCTCAATGCAAAGCTGAATTCTGTGGATATACTTCCATATTTTGGGAAAAATACATTCCATCCATTGGTTCTGGAAACTATATTTGTGAACTTCCTGTAAATACTAAATAGCATTAGTGCCTAATAATCAAAGAATGATGTTTAACTCTGTCAGAGGAACACGTGAAGAGTAGACTTAAGGTAAAAGGCTTTATCATTGTCAGTGCAGAACAGCTGAGGTTATGTGAGACATAAACTAACTGCAACTTAGGGCAATTATCACTGAGGGCACCTAGGAGTATGTCAGGAGAGAACTGGGATCATGCAGTCAATCCATCTGTCACAGGGCACTTGACTAAAGGTTAAACTCATGGTGCTACAACCTCTAGTTTATAGTAATCTGTACTGGAATAGATACTGAATTATATTTGTATGTGTGTGACAGCTAATAATATAGAATCAAAGTACATCTCAAATTGCACGGTTTATATGTTGGGTCTCAAAAAGAAGTAAACATCTTCATATGAGCAATGGAACTATTTAAGTCAATGTTAAAAATCAAATATTGAGCTCTTCAAACTAAGCTATATACCTAACAGCACTTTGGGGTAATTTGCCACACCCTAGATCAAAGAATATATGTGTGATGTAGACATGTAGACTATTAATGAAAACAGTGACTGATTGCTTTGATGCCATTGCTTTTCCTTTGTCTTCGTGTTCCATCACTATATGTTATTCTAATTTACTGTCTTTATCCCAGGTTTGATCCTGACTGGATTACATTTCTAGACAAAATATTCCATTCTTTGCAGAAAATAAATTACTTGAGAATATTTATCTTTAAGTTTCCTTATTATGTGTATTCTATCTTCCATATGTTCTGTATCCATAATAAGAGTTTTGAAAAGCTAACCTTTTTAATAATAAATACAGTGTGTCAAGGAAATGACATATGATTCAAGTTAAAGATAATGAATAATTATGAATGACACAAATGAACTCTTAATGTTAATGTCATTCTGCTAATTTAATATGGCAATTAATTTTGCACATGAAACACATGCAGGTGTTTTGAATAATTTTTTAAAAATCTTAATTTCCTAACTCTTGATAATTTTGCAAATTTAGAATTAATATTGAGTAACTTTCATGGTAATTTTTAGCTTAATATAATATCACCATAACAACCACTTAACACTTGGAGAACAGCTTCATATTAATACTATTTGTGGTTGTATCCATTTATTATATTTAGGATGTTTTCTGTGGGTAAACTTACACCACTGATGGTCTGAAATTAACAAAATCATAACTCGGTTCATTTCCTAAATAAATTATGTGTCATGATTTGCTATGTTTGTGAGAATATTGATGTTGAGGACTTGGCAAACACGTTGAGGACACATCATCAGTGTTGTTTTCAAACTGAATGGGAACTGATAGATGAACTGCTTTATGTGGGAATGTATCTTGTTGCAACTTCATGAGCAGTATTATGTTCTTGTTCAAACTGGGGTCAGATAGGCTATTCTCTGTAGGTAAGATTCATAGTTGGTGTTTACAACAGTATCACTCTTTAGGCCATCTAAAGAAAAAGAAGCATACAACTCCAAATTTAATTGAGCTTAGAAAAAAACAATTGTTGGATACACTAGTCAGCATCTTCTGTTCTTTTAATCAAAAGGGTGGACAAAATTCTATGCATTTATTGTCATGTGTTCACTGCAGTTACTAAGTATGTAGCGTTTAGCCAAATAAAGTGTGCCTGTGGCTGTGTTACGTAATGGAAGGTAGATGCTCCCTGTCTGTACATACCCACAGTCTTTAGGGATAATACTATTGTACAAATATTAACAAGGGAAAAAATTGTCTTCAGAGATGGGATTCCTTTCCAAGTCAGCTTGGCAGCTTATTCTTTCTACACTCCTATCCACTCTTATCTATCCACAATACCCATAAGAACATTAGATAGTTTAGACTAGATATTTATGTAGACTAAGATAAATAAAAAACTTTATCCACTCACAGAATAAAGTGTCTGTCTCCCATTCATTGTATATACTTCATAGTTGTTTAGTAGTCATCAAGCTGCTCACCTGTCTTTGTGGGTACACTTTGTCCAAAATCTGTTGTGACATTTCATTTGTGCCAATCTTCTAAATCCTTTCTACATCACCCCAACAAAACCATTTAGTATGGTTGAAGTGAGACTAACAAGATTTGTGTAGTGCTATACTAAGGCTCTAAAACCAGGAATGGATTTCTCTTTCCATTATAAAATACCAGTTATTCTCACCCTCTGCTTTATAGTGCATCTTGGCCTTCTTTTTAGGGAAGAAAGAAAGACTATTTATTAATTTATTTTCCTCTGTTTCCCTATAAATCATTGAGTTTGTATTGTAGAAGTGTTAGGACATATACAGGAATTAGAAAATAGCTGAAGACTGCTGTTTGCAATGACTTTAAGAGAAAATGCAGTTGTAAATTTATTCTCACCCTCTGCTTTATAGTGCATCTTGGCCTTCTTTTTAGGGAAGAAAGAAAGACTATTTATTAATTTATTTTCCTCTGTTTCCCTATAAATCATTGAGTTTGTATTGTAGAAGTGTTAGGACATATACAGGAATTAGAAAATAGCTGAAGACTGCTGTTTGCAATGACTTTAAGAGAAAATGCAGTTGTAAATATTAAGAAGGAAGGAAGGAAGGAAGGAAGGAAGACCACTAAGGAAGGAAGGAAGGAAGGAAGGACCACTTGCAATGAAAGGCAGTTATTAAAGGTATAGCCCACAAAGTATAAAGAGGGATTTATTTTCTATCCAGGGCAGCATCATGGCTACTAAAAGACAGCTAACTTAGTTAATGAGACATCTAACTATAGTTAGATTGTTCTGTAGCCTTATATACAGCATTTTTTCAGGTGTGTTTCCTCTGTGTTCTAATGGAAAATGATGGTGTTAACCAAGGATTTCTGTATATCACAGAAATAGTCAAGATTCATTTTTTAATTCAAAATATCTATAATTCATATAAGGGCACAATTTTTAAAAGAGACGAAATAAAAAAATTTTAACAAATTTTGATTGAAATTAGGTAAAGCAATAGCTTTCAAATAGGCTGGAAAATAGATGCAGAATTTATTTCTTTCAGCAATCAGAAACTCTGTTGTGTTGTTTTGGGAGTTTTGTATTGTTTTGGTTTTTTGGGGGGAGGTGGAAGTGGTGGAGGAGGTTTGTTTGGGGTTTTTCAGGTGCTGTTCTGACAGCTATTCAGGTCTATCAAATCGAATTACTGTCCTTTCTGTACTAACATCTTCCAGGACACACTTGGGCATGACTGCGCTGCTCAGTGGAGCACCTGACTGGAGCAAATACATTCACACAATGTAGCAACAGTTTAGCTGCTGACAGCAGTGCTGATTAGCTTTAAAACAGCACTCAGTACTACTTGGGCATCACAGTTTATGCAGTCCTGCAGTCAAAGAGTGTCAGTTCATCTGTCCAAATTGCAACCATCAAAAACATCAATATAGATAGACAGTTTAAACTATCTACTTGGGATTTCTACAGTTAACCATCCAAAATAATATACAAGAAGAGATGATTCATTGTCTCCTCACCCTATACAGGGGCCTATAACATGTGGTATTAATTTTTCTTTCAAGTACATATCCTTTATCTTCACTGACTGTTGGGATGTACATGATTTACCTAGACTACTTTTGAGATCTAAAGTTAGCTAAGAAAATTTCAGTCATGTTATTGATCTTTCCACTATAGTGCATCTATCTGAGAATTCATAAAATATTTTTCATGAATATATATATTGATTTTAATATATTAATGCTATTTATTATAACATTTATTAAATGTCATGGTATTGATTGCAACTTTGGACTGTAAAGGATCAAGTTATATTTTAAAACCTTTAATAGATAAATTGATCTTAAAAATGCAATGATCTTAGTCATCCTTGTACCCTGGATATGTTTAAAAAGATATTCCTTAACTGACATAAGGAAGTAGGAGAATTGAACTCTCTTTTATCTTCTTTGCATTCAACAGCTCGCCTATAGATTTAAAATCAAAGGGAAACTTGAATGTGATTTTCATATTTATGTTGACCTGACATTTAATTTTGTTCTGGAAGTAACTGTGAAAGAATTAATAGGATGTATCACAAGGAAAAGTTAAATTCACTCTCCTGCCTCTAAAATATTGAAATGATTTAATGCTATAAACCTTTTTGCTTTCTTAATGTGAAAGAGCAATTAGGCAATAATGTTATGATATAGGCTTTAACAAACAAACATGCATTCAAAATTAAATATCTGAATGGTGTCCCCAAGTGCTAAAGACAGCTTAAAATCTTTGTAGAGTTGGGACTATGGTAAGTAATTTCTTTATCTTTTTAAATCACTGGAGAGTACATTTTTAAAATTTCTTCATGGTCAATCTTGCGTTTTTATGGTAATATTTTCATTTAGCATAGATATGAAAAATCTCATACATGTGGAGGCATGAAATAATTTCTCATAGCATAAGGGCTATCATTTAACTTACTGAACTTCAAGTGAATGGCTTAAGAAAAAAAATTCCAACAGTGTTGACACAGTTTTGCAATCAGAGCCAATTATTGGCCTATGATATATTAAGAATAAAATAAGTACAAGTTGCAGCTCATGTGCTCATGTCACACTACCTAACATTGAGACATTATGTATTGCATGTGATTCAGCCCCTTTACTTTCATATTGTATCTATAAAAGCTAAAGGAGATGAAAAATGCAAAAAGGAAAGGAAGCCCACATCTCTGGACTTAGAGCACACTTTCATCATGCCATACACAAGCAATCAAGCATTCAGTATGACAAATGAACAGAAAGTTGATGGAAGACCTTATCCCCTGTCAGAGTTTGATTTTAATATGGATTTATGGTTCTCTTCATGAAAATGAGAAAAAAATTATCAAGGGATGTAGCATTTATTTGCACAAAATATTCCAGATGTAATTGTAAGGGGAAAAAAGGGAGAGAGAGAAAGAGGTGTGGTGGGGCATGTTACAAAAATCTGTTGAGAGGGAGGTGTTCATCATTTACTCAAAGGACAGATTTCTACACTAATAAGGACACTAGTCTTATGTGCATGTGGGAAAATAATCAAAGATTGGTGAGGAGGATTGTAAACATGCTCGAGTGACTTCCAGCTGAGGTGTAAAAAACTACATAGATCATATTAATCATTTTTTAGATTAATGTGTTTGACAAGAACATATGTGTTTAGGTAACAGAGGCCTGTGACAGACTTAGGGGGAGTCCATTGAACATGCTTGAGATTCCTGCCCTGCTGGGTGAAAAATTAAACCACAGTGGTAAAGTACTCCTGCATGAATCCCTTATATACAGATGAAGGCAGCAGGTCTGGTGATCCTCTAGCATGGACAGAGCATTCTGCAGTGTCTGCATCAGGTTTGTACACTCCTGCCCAGATGCTTCGTCAGGGATCCAATGGCTGTCATGGTTACAGAAATAAATTTACTCTTTGCATTGTATTTGTGGTTTTGTGGTTGTTCCTGTGTCCTGCCTCTGCTGGCTTACACACTGGGAACTGTCTCAAACCTCTTCTCCTGCTATGTGGTGGAGTATCCTGGAAGACTTATTCAGAAATGAGAAATCCTCAGAATGACATTCTTTGATTTGCTGTTAATAAAGACAGTTTACACCACAGATAAATGTCTTTAGGTAGGTTTCATTCCAATTAACTCAGATATTGGAAGCTAATGTCTGTATTGTAGTTAACAAAACTCCCTTTATATTAATGGAAAGAAACAGACCTTTTGGGTGTTGTGACAACCCATTTTTAGCGAGGCATTAAAGGCAACATGAGTCATCTTCAACTAGTGCCTGTATTGACAGTTTAACCACAGGTGGGTATTGTAGACTGGATAATTATCCTTTGGTTCTCTACAGTTATTGAGGTAAAACCCTATATTAAATATTTATCCATCTGAACAAGTGTTCTAGTCTTACTGTTTATCTTAGTATCAATAAATGCTTAATTATTTTTGATGACATGGAACAAATTCAGATAAATCTGTTCAGAAAAGGAGCAATTCATAACAAACCGGCTTGCACTGCCTTCTTGCATGTGGGTTAGAAGTTTCTTGTGAAAAACCTGATTTTGCATCTTCTGCAGATGGTATCTTTCTGTCATCTTGACACATCTTGAGAAAAAACCTGACCTGGAACATCTATGTAACATACAAACCTGAGGAGTTTTATCTTCCCAGGAAACTTAAATAAGTGATTCTTTTTTTGTGTGTGTGTCTGCAGGTTCTAGGTGAATAGATTGTAAGTTATTATGGACAGATGCTGTGGAACCTTTGTATGGCTGAGCTACATGTATGGGATGTAGGTACTGCCAGAGAGTAAATAAATAATTCTAATGCTGCACAACAACTATTTTTTTTTATTTGTTCAGATTCAGTTTCTGATTTGAGAGTTAATGGGGAAAAGGAAAGGAGAAACATGATGGCACATTCAGCACAGAATTACAAATGTGGCAAGTAACAGCAGACAGTGCTATTGTGTAAGTTCAGAACATTTTCTCAGACGAAATTTTTGGCAACTGTTCCTACTGTTATTTTCCCATCTTTTAATGATAACATTTCAGCAAAAAAAAATACAGTATGCAATCGGAATAAACTATTCTTTTTAATGCTAATTCTTGCCATAATACAAAATATTGCTTGATATAGTATACTATTGGGCACTGGGGGTGGTTTTGGTAAAGTAGACAAAACTAATCTTGGGAACACTAAACAGGTCACTGAAATGGAAGGCTGGTATCAGCGGTAAATAATAATTTGCTTAGGTTTTTTTCCCCAGAAATTCATTCCTGCCTTATGTTTTACTTATATATTCATTTTTAGTTCATAATAGAATAATAAAACTGGAAAATTTTGAATCTGAAAATATTAAATATTTAATGACATAATCAAAGCATCCATTTCGGGGGGAAAATCAAGCCAGTCAAACAACAGTGGAATTTTTAGTGTGTTTTGAATCTTTAGTTCTGTTTACCATTTACAAATCACATGATTTTAGAAAATATTGTTCCTTCATTCAGTTGTTTTCAGCTGAATACAAATTATTTTTCTAACACAGACAAAAGCAAGGGGCTTTATTTGGTTATGAAATTATGTGCCTTGATTTCTCTATACCGCACTTCCAAGGGATATTATTTGAAGATTTACCATTGTTCTCCCTGCCAGCTTTACTTTCCTCTGCTAAGAAACCCATATATTGTAAGGTTTTAACACTTGTTTATATAGAAATGCATTTAGCAGATGATTAAATACTATTTGGCAAGAATTTTTACTCTGAAGCTGCACTATTAGGACCGTACGCTTTCATTTGGTTTAGCTGCATCACTGCTACTACAAAAAGTCAGAGTGGAACAAAACTTCTCTTCTGTTGCTCCACATTCCTGACACATCATTTCATTAGAAAACTGGCATGCAGAAGAATTCTGTTTTTCCATTATGGACCAGACCTCTTAATTTACAGCTAGTCAAAACACAGTACTGTCTCCAGGACATCGTGGTGTATGTGGACTATTTTTCCTAAAGGTATAAATGAATAAAGTAATGAAAGAGGTGAGGGTCATAATAAGGTGTATTTATGTATTTAGTTAGTTAGATAGCAACAGCTATTGTCTAGTTGTTTGCCTTTTGGATTGTATTTGCAAATCTCATTAAAAATATAAACCCCAATGTTCACAGTTATGTCATATCAAACATTTTATAGATACCTTAGCCATCAACAGCTGTAAAAAGCACAATAAATAAGAAAGTTCTATGTTATCATAAAAGACAATGAAAGCTTGAAGAGCTTTTCAGTTCTAGAGAATTGTATGTCTAGAATTTTAGCACCAATTTCATTCTTCTGTCCACAAGAATGCTTCACATATTAGAGCTCAACAGTAAATATAAATGTGAGAACAGTAGTTCTGCAAGATACGTGTGACATGTTAGAACATCTCTTTCATTCCCAAAGTCTATCTTAAATTAACTTAATGAAAAACTTACAGAAGATACAGCCCTAGACTATCAAATTGCATTCAGAACCAAGTCAGGGTGTCCTGGAATACAAAGCCCGTCATGTTTCTGGGGTAATATACATATGTCCACCTGTTGTATAGTATATGGTATGATTTTCATATACCTGAAGACATTCAAAACTTTTGTATGATGATTTGCTTATGTAGCATGGCGTAAATTAGTTAAAGCCTTCTGGAGCCAAAGCTGAAGGCTTCTCAGTAGAGCCTGAGATACTGAAAAACTATTTTCGCATACCAGTCTCACCCCTTGTGCCTCCTCCAGTGTTCAGTCGGGCCTTTGTCTGTTGTAGATGAATATTATTCCATTGAAGCATCTTTATTTTAGATGAGAAGTTGACTATATTTGAGAAAACTTCTATTTCACCTACTCAGTGATATGTCTATCTAACCTTTTTCTCAGACCTCAGAGGAAAGAAATAGTTTACATGCACATTCTGAAACTGTAATACAAGGAAGGACCTAGGACTGTTGGTGGGCAAGGACTGCCCTACAAAAAGAGGTTTCAGTTTCAGATATCTGTTTGCAAAAGGCTTGAGATTCCTGTAACTTTGGGTAATATGGCTAAGGATATAAGGGTTAAGTTATTCAGGAATTTATCATGTTCTTTTCGTATTTGGTTTTGGATGTACTTGGAATATGGTGGATGTCTATGCCTGATTTTATTGCATTTTCTCTCTGGAGTTACTGTCTTATTTGTATAATTGTGACTTTATTTTCTGGTTAGTATAAAAACATCATAGAAGACATTTGATCATTTCTTTACATAAAATCATGTTTGCTATCTGAGTAGCTAGAATTTACAGATGAACTTGAAGTACAATTTCAATAAAGAATTTTATTGCTTTTTCTTTTACCCAATGGCTGTAGCTGAACAAAATACATGTAGCATATGAAATACACTTCTCAATGATATTAGACTCCAAACTGCCTCATGATTTGGAGAGAAAATCTCAGCACATAACTGCTTCATTGAAGGAAAATCAAATTTTACTTTGGATATTTTAGCAATCATATATTGAAAATATGCTCCTTGCGCCTTAGCAATCAATCATTGTTGGGATTATAGTGAAAATGAAAAGGAAGGAGTTTAAACATAGTTAAAGAGTTAATGCAAAGCAAATATCTTTCCTTGCATAAATATTTTGGGAGAGAATACAATTCTGTAATAATAGCACATCCTGCAAAGCAGTTTGTAAAATTATCTAGGTCTTCATTACTGATCATTTCCTTCAAGCAGATGCATTTTAAGTAGTTTTACTTTGTTAGACTTGGCACAGAGTTGTTTAGATTGACTTAAACGCAGTCTTCAGGTAATAATGGCAAGGTCCTCCTGTGCACTACTGAAAGAGATATGCAACTAACCTGGTACTCTGATGTGCAAATGAGACTCAATGAAGAGTCAAGGAACTTTGAAATTTCTGTAGGATATACGTGGGTAGAGGGTATAAATATGGTCATTTGGAAGCGAAATATTAGTAATATGTAGGCATAAACTGAGGTAGCCTTTGTCACTGCTTATGTCTCTGATAAATCCTATAATAAAAAATAAAGAACTCACAATTCCACAGGGCCAAATTCAGCCATGCAGCTGCTACATCTCCCATGGTGGTTCTACATCTCAGGCACACCTCAAAAAATGTATAAACCTGGTTTAAATGGCTCCTTAGGCTCATGGGCAATATGCTTCATTACAGAAGCTGGAATTCTTTGATAACTTGGTCCACAAATTCTGGCTGTTGTATTTTATAACATCTCTTCACATATTCTCTCTCCCTTTCCTGCTTTTTTCATGGCTATGTTAGAAATTTATTCTTCTTTTTCTTCTCTATATTTTGTAGTTTGTAAGTGAATGTACAGCAAATGTGAAATTGTGTTGTATGAAAATTAAAGCCTAGAGTTATCACTGTAGACTTTAAATCCTTTGTCTTTCCTGAATTAATATTTTTGTGTCCAATATGCATTATATGTGTAATGATTTATCAATATGATATTATAACCTTCTGAGTAGGACATTGAAGAATCATTTACTGTCTGAATGAGAGTATTCCTCTAGAAAAAAAGAAACAACAAAACCAAATCAAACAAACCAACAAACAAACAAAAAAAAAAAAAAAAAAAAAAAAAAAAAAAAAACATTTTGGTCAGTTCTCTCTGCAGTTTCCTCTTTTGATAAAATCAGAGTGCTATGAGTCTCTTAGTATGTGGTACACTTTGATTCTTCATATATGTGAACCAACTCACCACTGTATCGGGGCAATTTTTGGATTAGGGAATGAACAGAACCTTCTGAGGCAGTCACACTAAAACCCATATGAAATCCCACTCCTCCTCCAATTTTCCTCTTATAGTCAGTGTCGAATAGCATCAAACCAGGATCTATGGGATGGCTAATTTTTAATCCATTTAACATGCCACATGAGGATATTATCACAGTGATCATATTTGCTTGGCATTTGTATGACATTTTGTATATTGCATTTGAAGTCTTATCAAAGAAAGACAAAAAAATCAGTTGCCAATATTCGGTAGAATAAATTACATGGCTTTAATTCTTTACTAAATAAATCATTTGTAATGTAGTGTATTGCTTTGCCCAGGGCTGATAGCTCATTGGCTGACATAAGTTATCCTCTTTCTTTTTGAAACTGTTAATCCTGCATTAGCTTTCTTCTCATTCTATAATTTCCTCAGTGCTATAACACTAACTAAAAATCAGTGTTAGTGAGTCTGTGTGCTCCTCAGCCAGGATTGTCAGAATCCTTTTTGGTAGATCACAAAAATTGCTGGTTATGGAAGTACTGTCAGACCTGCTGTTACAATGTCCCTCAGATGCTGTTAACATATAAACTATTTCATCATTGTCATTAGTGTAAATCTATTTTATATCAATATTTTCCCGCTTACCAAACAGTGTAGGTTGTGAAAAAAATAAAATAATAAAAAAGCACTTGTCTCTTAATACAAATTTTTGTTCATGTTATAAATGTAATAGATTGTTTTGATTCCCTTTGCTTTTAAAGTAAGAAAACACAAATGGACAACCATCATGCAGTATAAATTTATGTACATATAAATATATGCCTATATATTTCCATGTCTAGCTAGATAAATATATGATGTGTTGATATATATTAAGCATGCATGTAATCTACATGTATCCATGTAAATATGCTTAGAAATAAAGTCAATGTATTACATACAAATATATAGATGCTTGATATTACCCTTAAATTTTGTATAGTGGCTATTTCATATCTTATTACACTTAAATAAACTTCTGATTTTGATTTTTTTTATTATTGCATACCTTTTCTTCCTTTATTGAATATCTTGGCATAAAAAGCTGCTTTATCAATGACATATGAGCCAAAATTTACAAAACATTTTGCATTTAAGATATCAAATGAGCATTAGAAATCATAACAACAGTGGTGAGGGTCATCAAATGAATTCAATAGTTTCTAAATAATATTGGAAAACTGAACTTTTACAACTCCTGCACTTATTTTAACTTAGTTCTTGACTTCATATTATTAAAAACCAGATGTGTATCTCCTATAAAAATATAAGAGTTCAAGTGTGACAGCTTTTAAGGTTAAGATAAAACAATTTAATTAGAGCAAATATGTAATGCAAAGCTTTGAAATGCATGTAGCCATCCCTAGACAGAGAAAACCCTTCATACCTCTAAAACACTCAATTTCTTAAAGCAAACTGTGGTAACTTGGTGAAGTTATACAAATCTTAGTACTGTTTAGAGTATATTCTTCTATGGAAAGCATAAAAATGTTCCCTTAGTGCATAACACAGTAATTTGGTGTAATTCTTATTTAAATAAAAAGTTTTCATGCTATTCCTTTAAACTATGTTCAATTCCAAAACCTTTAAGAAGAAGAATGGGTTAGCACTGATATGTCTTTCAAGAAGGCTTCTTGTTTTGGAATATTCCTTTTTCTTTTAAAGTATTATTAATTTTTCATCCATGGAAAATCCCAAGTATGTTATTATAACAGGAAAACCCTTCCTTATTTTGCTGTTAATATCTTGGTAGGAATTAATTTCCTTGCTTTCCAAATGAGAGATGTGATCTACAGTCTGATGTCCAAGATATCTGTAGGAACTTTGCAAAGTTTTTACATTCAAGAAATGACTAAAGAAGCCGTAAGCTGTGTCACCTCCTTCACACTAGGTAAGATCAATGATGACTTATAATGCCAGCCAAGCATTTTCACTGAGTGACAGGTGACAAGACACGAATAACAACAAATATCTTGGCAAATACACAGTAATGAAATACGTGGCAAAACTCTAAATTGCTATCTTTGTAGGCAATGTGATTAGTTAGGTATGTATTGTGAATATTTTGTGTCAGGATGGTGTGCCTAAGTGATAATTAAAAGGTTAAACTGTGGCTCAATTGACTTTTGTGAGTGATAAGCAATTAAGCTCATTATCAATAACTATCTTGGGTCTATTTGGCATATGCTATTTAAAGTAAAGTGAATGAGTTTGGTCTAACATGTCATATGTTGCAGACTGTACATATGGCATCTGTTTTGTTCTACATAAACCTTCTAAGATGAAATGAAAAGTATTCATTCCCAAGCATTATGAATCCTTTCCTTTTCAAATAAAGAGGGAAAAAGGGAGCAGGGTGATGGGAAAAAGAAAGGAAAAGATAAAATGCTATTTCCCCCTTCCAAACCTCATGCAGTATGATAAGTAACAAAGCTAAAGGTTAAAGGTGTTGAGTGGAATATGATTTGAAAATTATGACAACAGCTAATGCAGTGTAAATACAATCACTCAGAGTCTAAAAGTAGACAAAATGGCACCTAGAGAACTAATACTAATAGGAACTTTAGTGAAGTTATTTTAGTTTGTACGTGAAAAGTCAGATATCTCTTCTTTTATTTTAACACATGATTTGTTTGATAAAAGGGTCCCAAATTATAAATCAGTCTGGGTAAAGCTAGGTTCACTGAAAAATCTATGCTGAATTTGACTAATTAGTTCAGCTTAATAAAAAGGAGTAAGTCCCACTTTAACTAGTAAGGCAAGTGCTTAAAAAAATTGGTTTCTGGGAAATAGGAAATACATATTCAGGTCTTTGCTTCAGTCTGGTTCAGAAATTGGATTTTATTTGAGGTTGTCAATATTTTAAATGAACGTATTTTGTATTTTTCTTGAGCACATCCCCACTCTAAAGCAGATTCTGTATGGTTTTATTCTTTTTTTCTATAACCATGGCATTCTATTCTAGACTAATTATTATTAACTTGCAATAATATGTTGAAACCTTCCTGTAGGTGTCTACAGATGTGTATAATTTCTTGCTACAGTTCACAGAGATGTCCAATCCAAGTGCCCTCTGAAACACTACACAGTTTCTAAGGCCTCTGCTCAAGTCTAGCAGGTAACGATGCAAGATTTATGATGATATATGATATTTTGCAATGGATCATAGTATCATAGAATCATGAAATGGCTTGGGTTGGAAGGGACCTTAAAGATCATCTACTTCAAACCCTCCTGCCTTTGTCAGGGACAGCTTTCAGTAGACCAGGTGTAAGGACCTGGCTTTGATGGCTTGTGTGGTAAAGGCATGGCTGATTACCTTAAAGCTTGCTGAGCCACAGGATGCCTCCAGCCATGGAAACCCTCTAGCTGCAGAGAGGCACCATTTTCCACCATCCAAAGCCTCCAGCTAAGGATGTCCCCTTCAGCTGCAAAGATAAAAAGTCACCATTGTCTGCCATAAATCTCAGGACACTCATGAGGTGCCTTCTCTGGGAATTGCTATGGACTCATCCTGCAACTCAAGGGGAGCTGACCAATCAGTGCCCTGACAGAGCCCTATGAAAAAGGACCAGCATCCAAAGTAAGGGCGTGTTCCCACCATCAAAGAAAAGACAACCATGGATCATCAGAATGCTGCTGGACCTATGGTGGTGACTATCTCTGCTTTGGCATGCCAAATTTTGCTTCTTTGTAGCTATCCCCCTTTCCTGTTTCTAACTTTCCTATCGCCCCTTCTCTCCCCTTTGTGTGACCAATAATAAAGTCTCACTCCCTAATGGCATTTTGACCTCGTTTGTGTCTTAATTCACACTGGGGAAATTGATTGAACACTCCCGAGTCTTATTGTATTGGAACACCAGATTGCTCAGAACTCCATCCAACCTGGCCTTAAAGATTTCCATGACTTCTCTCTGTGGCCTGTTCAGCTGGATGATGAAGTTGAGGAACACACTTCATTTTGGTGTCTGCAATTCCTAATATGATTTTTGTGGGCAACATGTGGTTGCCTGAAGGTAGTGTTCTTGTATCACTTGAAATGCTAACCAAGGCATGTCCACATCTAGAATTCAATATCAGGACTTGTAGAAATCATGTGCCCTTCTGGAGTTGATCAATAGGCATCTGGATCTGGTACTGAGTGATATGGTTTAGTGCTTTAGGGCATTACAGTGGTAGTGCTAGGTGTACGGTTGGATTTGACAGCTGAATCTTGAAGGTGTCTTCCAACCTTTTATGATTCTATGATTCTGGGATCAGTACTTGAAGGCAGAGAAAAAGGGATCCAGAAAAAGGCATAGAAACTGAGTGTGATACAACAATATTAACTGCATCATTAATATGAAATTTTTCTGCATATATGTCTTCTTTCTGTAATTATTACTTTTGATTAAAACTGGTTCTTGGTCAAGACTAGTTCGGAATAAGTGGGCCTGACAATCCATAGTCCTGATCCCTTAAAAAGTCAGTAAAGAGCTTATGGACTTACCAGACTGGAAATACAATGTCACATGTCTACAGAATTATAGGTCACAATTTTACCCATGACCTCCCTGTTTCTAACTCCTTGTGCACAGACTGAAAGTTGAGCCTAATTCACCAATACTTGTCTATTTCTCTGATAATACAGAATAACAAGAATTTATTCATCCTTCCATGAAGGACGTGTGACTGCATTGCAAGTCAAAGAGGTAGAAGCAAGAGATGTGCTGGTAGTTCTGACTTGAATGTACCAGACATGAAGTAAGTTACCTGTATCAAATATAGGTCAAGTAACCTTAGTGCAAACATGTCCCAGGTGCTGACACAGCACCAGATTTGTCGTTGAAAAGTCAGTCTCCTTGAAGAACAGGTATCTCAAAGAGCATATTTTCGGCAAACCACAGAAGTGAGGGGCTATTTAGTTTACATTTTCCCAGATATGGCTGTTGAATAGTTTTAGGAAGGTTGTTTTCCTTTGCAGTCCCAGCACACTTTACTGAGGCAGACAAGCACAATCACATTTGAACAACTTTTATGACTGAAGACACCAGATATACTGCAATGAGACTCCCATTATAAAATACAGGGGAAAATTGCCGGTGTTTTGTTTTTTGTATGAAGAAACAAGAACATCTATGAACATCTTGACATAGCAAATTAAGAAAAATAGATTGCTTTATAAATATTCATGCAGTCCTTTCATGGGAAGATGAGTCAGTGATTTACAGAAATTAAAAGGAATTCATACTTTTGAATAAAAAGAAAGACAAACCTATACACTTCGGCTATAAATTCTTCATTATAGGAAACTGAATCACAGTCCCTTTAAAAAAAAGTGTGAGAATTATGCAAAATAACTATGTAATATAAGAAATAGCCAGATCTAAAAATATTGTTCCAAGCAACAAGGTAATGAACTGAAATATGAAGGCCAACAATAGTTCTTAACTCACGGTTAGAGAGAATTTAGGCTACACTTGTATGTCTGTGTCTTTCATGTTGGAAATCCACAAAGTTACTACTTGAATTTGAAAAGGGAAAATCTGCTAGAAATTTATATAAGAAAAAAGAAAGCTTTTGACATGAAATGATGCATAACTTCTGAACAAAATATTAAGTAGTCATAATAAAAATAGCAAAAATACCCTCAAAGTTGACACCACTTTGGGAATGACAATTACTAGTAAATTTAGTTAGAGTAGTGATAAAAGGAAAGACATGAAGGTCTTTTAACTCTCTTTTATTAATATTGTCTAGTGTCAATAAGAAGTGGTCTAGCAAAACTTTCATTATTCTATTTTCAGAATCAGGATTACATTGTTTCTTCTAGCATTTTGCACAGAGTAGAGTTGAGTGCAATGAAAAGCACTTAATTGTAGCAAAGGAAAGAACAAATGGTTTACTCTCACAATCTCACTGAAAATACTTTGTAAAGTCTTTATATTTTAGTTCTGTTTGACCCTAAAGAAATAAGGTCACATTAAACAAGTATCATATCCTGAATCAGATGCATTACTTCAATTGTGCCAGTTTTAGGATGACAGAAGCACTTATTTGGAGATCCATAAGAGGATTCTTTTTTGTGGCTTGTTGACAAATCTAAAGCATTTTTGAAGTAACAAAGCCTTTAAAATTTTCTGTTAGATATTGGTTTGGTTCTTTAGAATGATATGGGTGGATGGGATGGTTAATAGAAAAGCCCAAGGAGCCACTGAAGTCTTTAGTAATATAATATGGACAGCATTATAAACAGTTCATAAATGAATACTTGAGTCCAGGTTTTCATGCCTGTGTTTGTGCACATCCATACATTTAATGGTCTTCACAGTTCTATGAATGTTATCCAATTCCTGAATAGCCTTTTTACTAAACAGCAAAAAACTATGCAATGAATTTACCAGTTTGACTAATAATAGTTTTAAATGTTTTTCTATTAACTAATCCACTTCAATGTGTTCACTTTTCCTCTTACATTTTTTTTTTTTAATAATTGGAGATGAAATATGGAAATCTGGAGTCACTGCTTATATATTGGATGTTCTTCAGGCTTTAAGACAGAAAATGTCACAGGATTAGCTGCACCACTCCATCATATATAATCACTTGGTTTATATGTTTGTACATTTATTCCTTGGTTGTGTTACAAATGATACCTGAGCATCCTATTGAGGAAATACCATTTTTGATCCATTGTAGTTTCTTTACTGTGCAGATATCTTGTTACATAAATTTCCTTCCTAATGAAAGGAGAAGAAATCAAA
Organism: Acanthisitta chloris; assembly: GCF_000695815.1. NCBI lineage: Eukaryota > Metazoa > Chordata > Aves > Passeriformes > Acanthisittidae > Acanthisitta > Acanthisitta chloris. The sequence goes on along the minus strand of NW_008650154.1, from coordinate 21,788 downwards.
ATCTAAGAGGTAAGCACAGGATATGTCCTTCTATGGTCTTATTAACCAAAGCATGGACAAAAAAAGCATTGGTTATCATGATAAAGCCTAATTCACTGATTTTATCTGATGACATGTGTTCAGGCAAGACAATGTGTGAACTCTAAAACATCATTAAAGCAAAGGTCCATCTGGTGTCTGATGCACCAAAACCAGAGAACCCACTACATGAACAGCATAAGAATTTTCCTAGAGTTTATAGTGGTTTCTGCTCCAGAGACTTCCTGGGCCAGAGGAGGTGTCCTTGGATATATCTTTCAGCAGATTTTTCTTGAATTAAATTATTTAAATTAAACCCGCTACCCATCTAATAATTTAATAAATGAAAGGTGAAAATAAATAATGCAGTGTATCTGTATGGTGTGAATAGAGCTTTTTTCTCTGTGTGTCTACCTGAAAGAGAGACAGCTTTTGTGTCTGAGAGCACCAAAGAAGGAGTAAATCAAAATAAAAGTGATAAACTCATTGGCCATATGATCGAGTCATTTTTCAACAACACACCATAACAGACAAGTACCAGCATGTTCATAAAAATGTTTAAGTTTAAAGAATAATGCTTCAGGGAAGTATGGAAAAAAAAGATGTCTGTAAGCAGCTAGAAGTAAGTCAATAAGGCTAAACAAAAGAGTAGTTCACAGTTCTTCTCCATACATCTCAGAGGAACAGTCCCAGACAAATAACAAACCTACAAACTCTATTCATCTCATTCTTCAGTGTTAGACAAACTATAGAGATGAAAGGCTATTATCCTGTACAATATGCATGATTTACCTACGTGCTAAATTTCTGTGGTTTTTGTTGGGGGTTTTATTCATTTTTTAAACAATTACTTTAATAGAAATATTTACAATTCAAATTTCTCTTTTCATCATTTTTTAACTTTAGGGTGAGTTTTATCAACATGCAAATCAATAATTCAGAACTTGCTAGAGACAGAATTAAGGATTTGACAAACAAGAAAATATAAGGTAGCTTCTAGATGCAGGCAGTGTTTTCTCAGCTTCCAGTTCCCATGAATATCACAATACCTTGAAATAACACTTTTAAAGATTCATTACATTTTCTACTGTTTTACACCTTATGGTTTTTTCTATGCATCTAAATTTATTTTTGAGCTCTACTTTCTGTTTAGGACAATGCATTCTTCCTGACTAAGGCTGTTAAAAATAGGATCAAATAGCTAATTGCCAGATATTTCAAAGTGAACACAGTGATTGCAGAAGCAGATGAACATTTCATGAACTTTCCAAAAAGGCCTGTCCACTTAGCCATCAGTGGAAAGGATGAAAGGTACTCAGAAATCAGCCTGTAGCTGTACTAATCACATCTAACTATGACCTCCTAAAGAGAAGATGTCTGTCGTCACTGATGAAACACAAGTGTCTTAGCATCAGTGAGAGGATTTACTATTTTGAAACAGTTCTTATTAGAGAATGAGTCACTTTTAAATTTATTTTTGCTGTACTCTTTATTCTCTTTACTCTTGACTGTCTACCCATGGTGGAATTCAGTTGCCTAAACAGAAGTGTCAGGTGACATGTGAAATTTGCTGGACTAGCCAAAATGTTCACAAGGGGAAAGATGGAGTGCTTTGAGAAGCACCTTTTTGCAGAGGCAACTGGAATCCATCTGAAATATGTTAGGTCATCTATAGGCACTTAAGGTGACAGATACTCACTTTTACAGAGGGATTCAATTCCAGGTTACAGGCAGATTTGGGTATTACTTCTGAGCTCCTAGTGTAATTGATGGATCAGCAAACAGTACATATGGATTGATTTAGTTTCTTTTACATAGGCATGAAATGCCTCGTGGTATTCCAACTGTTCCCTAGATGTATGGGCGTTTAATGTGTCATTTCCAGGCTGTTTGGGTATCTTGAATATACCAGCACAGTAGAAGCCTTAGTCCAGTCAGCTGAGTAGAGTCTTTCATAACAAACACCAGTCTAAGATACCTTTAAATATGACCTTAGACTTAAGAACTGCAATTAGATCTATTTCCAAGGCTGACCATTAAAAGAGTTGCACAGCTTCAACTGAAGCACCTTAGTGTTCAGCATTTTTGAAAACTGGACAAAAACCTAACACACTGTACAATGATGAGGGTAAATTCTGTTAATAAGTATCTTGTAAAACACCCAGCCACATTTTGACCCTATATAAAGATTAGTATGTTAATTTCCTAAAGGCAAATCAGCAAAACTTGTCTTAAAAATCTTCATGAATAAGCCTTAAAAATTCTTCCTTTTCCCAATATTCTGCTATTTCTGACTATTGGAATTTCTTTTTTAAATCAACATGTCATTTTGAAAACAGATACAAGCTTTTCTTTCTGAACCCCAAGGCAGATTCTATCCAGTTTCCAGACTCAGTAACTGCAGTTAGGGGGTCTATAGAATAACACAGAAGTCACTGTGTCAGCAGTAGGAGACACATAAGGTTTACTTCAGATATGGGAGAGACCCCAGTGATTACTGCTTTCTGGGGATTTTTTGTTTTCCTTTTCTGTCTGCAAAATGTTTTTTTTAACAGATCACTGCACTGCAGTGATAAAAATATTTGTTGTTATTAAAAAAATTTTATTTGTGACTTATTAGATTTTAACAAACTTTATGCACTCATTATGCTACCATGCAAAATGAAATATTTGAAAAATTGCACAACTCTGGTCAAAAAAAAGAAACCGCATAACGAAACTGCACTTACAAGTCCTTTCTCCTGAGCAATGATTGCACGGAGCAACAAGGAAGAAGGATGCAGACAGATTTTTTTCTTTATTATGCCCATGAAACATATAGTGGTAGCAGGAAGTTTTGTCCTTACTGATGTCATGTGACTGAGTGATAGTCCTCAGGACTTTTCCCTGTGACGTTAGTTGAATAGTTGAGAGGAACAAGCTTTCTCAAGTGAAAGAAAGGGAAAAAAATTAAGGACTTATCCTTTGTTTTCTCAGTCTTTCAAAATGTTCTGAATGAAGCAATACCTAAAGAAAGAATTACAAAGGATTCTTGAGTCATATTTCTTTTGAGTATAACTTTGTTCTGTCTGTGTTCCATCTTTTCATCTGCATCGAGGATAAGAACAGAATTCAGTGACTCCAAAGGGAAAACAAAACAAAAGAAAACAAGCAAAAAACCCCAACAAACCTTCTCAAAAGCTGCCTGTAAAAATAACTGCTGTAATCCAAACTTTTGGCTAGTGCCCATGTAAGTACATTATGCAGCATACACCAAGCATGCATAGTTCTAAAAAAGAACTTATCCACTCTAAATTATCTTTTTATGTCTCACACAGATTTAAAGAGAATGCCCATCAGATGAGATGCTTTTCTAGAAGCAGCTGTATCCCTCAATATTCCCATCTGATTTTCTTATAAAGAGACACTCCTCAGATGTGAAAGATTGTCTATGAAATTATTTCACACATGAAAAGAGAAAGGACAGGATTGTATTTTTATCCAAATAGCCACATGCAGTAAACCACTGGACAGTAGTGGAGCATGTACATTGGAGAACATAGCTTCCACCCTTGTGAAATCCCAGTTATACTGAAAAGCTAAAAAAGCATAATTCATAAATGTACGCATATAATATATCTGTTTATTTAGTATCTGTCAAATGTTACCTTCATTTGCATAGAATCCAAATGAGTTCATTATGCATTCTAAATTTTCTCTCCAAACAAATCCTTTCAATGGTGGTGTGTATGTATATACAAGAAGGTAAATTGACATATTTGGCATTATGAATCAAATGTTGGAAAGTGATGAGACTGTACTGCATAATCTAAATATGGGTAAATTTCTTTTTTTTTTTTTTGTTTGTTTGTTTGTTTATTCTTATTTACTATACGGATTATTTTCCTTACTATAAAGACTTAGCACCACTGATTTTGTAACAATTCCTAAATTACACATAGGCATAATTCCAGTCCTGAACATCTGATGCAGGCATAAAGTGGATATACAGCACTTCCAAGAATCAGCCCAAAGATTTGTTAAATGTTTACTGTTCTTGTCTAGGGTGAAAATTTAGAGGGTACCTTCTGAAATTGATGTCTGCATGAATGGGGATAAATTTAGCTTTCAGCTGATGAGACTTATAAAATCAAGATACTAATATTAATTCTAATAATGTTATGAATAAATATAAAGTGATCCCTCAATGCAACAAACAAAGCTCCTATTTGTGGCACAGAAGAGCTCACAGACTGAGAAACACCTATTTTAACAACATTAGAACTTAAAATGCCTCTAAATTGCAAAGGTCCTGTTCTCAGTTTCAGAATTTAGTTTACACTGAAGTATAATTTACTACTCTGTTATTATACCCAGAGATGGAGGAAATTAA